>NC_133769.1:52188858-52235779 GCF_003597395.2 Chelonoidis abingdonii | reverse complement strand
CGGCAAGAAGGAACTGAAGGGTGGCTGGGTCGGCAGGGGTATATATCCGGCACCATAGCGGCGCCACACCAGGGGGTGCCCTACCGACCCACCGAGTGTTGCTAGGGTAAAAATCTTCCAATGAATATGCACGCGGTGCACGCACACCTAACTGGAATGGATATGAGCAACACATCTCGAAGAACAACAGTTACAGAGGTGAGTAACCGTCTTTTCCTTCACCTCTATCATGTTAAATCTATTTTGGAAAAGTCAGACAGGGAGAAGGTTTCAGGCTACGTGACCTCCTTTAAAGCATTTCCTGCACTGTTAACTAGAAAAAAACAACAACCCTCGGCTACCATATCAGGACAGGTATTTTAAAAGATTTTTAGCTTTCTCCAGTCATTTCCAGAGCTCTGTGTGTTGCTCAAAAGCTTGTTTCTCTCTCACCAACAGAAGCTGGTTCAATAAAAGATATTACCTCACCCACTTTATCTCTGCAGTATACCAAGCCAGTTCTGTAAGAAGGTGACAGGTCCCGTAAAGAAATCATAGATAGATATATGGCAATGTGGTGAGACAGAGAGACAGATAGTGTCCTTGTGAAGGAGTCAGAATTGGTGACCATATAAAGCCCTATTCTGCCGCTTGTGAGTGGGGACTATCTGAGGACAGTTCCCTAACTTTGGTGCATGGGAGGCTTAGAAAGCTTGCATGTAGTAGAAACTTGGAAGCAGGTATGGGTTGAATAGAGCTGTGAATGTGCACAAAAATACCAAGATATGATCAATACCAAGGAGTGATTTTTATCTTTCTTGCATCACTAGAATTAAAAAAAGAAGGCAAATATGAGATATCTATCAATATATCTATTAAAAAAGCTAGAAACAAGGAGATTTGTGCCAATTGTTCTCTTATGCTAATAGGAAATAAGAACAGGAGAGTTTAATACACTTATTTTCAGGAACTCTGCCACAAGGACAACCAAATACCTGCCTATGCACCCAACAGCCTGCATAGGAAATGGGAGTGGAGGTTCTGACTCTTGTGTCTAATTCACAAGAAGTCCTAGTGGTGCAGGGCAGCATCACGTGCAGCAGTCTGGTACAGTACTCTTTGCTGTTGCTGTCAGCAGGCACCAGGGACAAATAATTTGTCATTAGAGTTGGTGGGCAGGGCTGCCCAGAAGTTGGGGGCAAGAAAGGCAATTTGCCCCAGAGCCCAGGCCCCACAGGGGCCCCAAGAGTCCTGGCCTGGCAGCGGTCCAGGTCTTCCATGGTGGGGGGCCCTTCAGTGCTGCCAAAGAGGTGGAGCGACTGAAGGGCCCCCAGCTGCCAAAATGCCGCCGAAGACTCGGACCGCTGCTGGGTGAGTACAAGCGCCTCAGCTCCCTCGCTTTGCCCCAGGCCCCCTGAATCCTCTGTGCGGCCCTGTTGGTGGGGAGTTTTTCAAGAAAAAACTTTTCTTTTTTTCCCCATTGCAAAATGGTGATTTGTCAAAACTTAAACTGTTTGTGGGAAAGTGCCTGTTTCAACAAACTTCTCATCTCAAAGAAATTTTGGAAAGAAAAGATTTAGAATTGTCAAAACATCCCATTGTGACATTTTCAAAATGATAAAAAAAACAGTGTTGGGTTTTTTGTTTTGTTTAGGTTCATGATGAGTATTCATTTTGAAATTTACCGAATACATAATATATATATGATCGAAATCAAAACAAAATGTTGTCTTTCCCCCAATTTTATTTTATTTTTTGGGCGGGGGAGGGGCGGGAGTTGTTTTTCGATTTTGCTTTGTCATCCCAATTCAGGAAAGAAAAAAACTTTCCAGAACAAGAAAACTGTTTCTTGCTCTGCTCTAGTCACAAAGTCAGCTGGTTCTTGCAGCTGAAGACATACACCAGCTAGTGGTATCTAGAAAACCATGCCCCTATTGAGCATTGACATGTTAGCCAGCAACATCACCCAACATTTTCTTGTGTGCCACTGAAGGATTATGGACTATACAGCCACTCCTAGGACAGACATGGCTGCTTGTTCTCATTGTTATAACTGTCTTTCCCCTTCCCTCATCCCAGGACATGAGCTGTATTTAGCTGTTAAAGTGCCTATTTTACTTATTTTTCCCTTGTTCTATTTGGCAGGGGAATCCAAGTTTTATGTTTAAAAATTATGTGTGGTTAGCCTTCAGTAATTATTTCAGAGCAATTGAAATCTATTGTCTTCAACTGCAGAGCCAGAAGGCTGTGGCTGGATCATGACTTAAAATTCTTCATCAGAATAAACAGCTAGAGTGACTCTAGTAACAAACCCGCTAATTAAATCTGTCTCTCATGCTGCCAGGCTGTGTTTCATGTAAACAAATTTTAGGCACTTTAAATGTTTACTCATAGATACAGAAAAATATAACTTGTGATGTGGACACTTCCCAGCTGACAACTGGAATGAGACCATAGAACAGTTCACTGAACAGCCATCAGGTTACTAATAATTTTTGATCAGCACTGTACTAGGCTGGATTTGAAATAATGACAACTTTCTAGTTTTTTGAGATTGTATTTAAAGAACATTTATGAACCACACAAGAATGGGTTGGTCGAAGACAATATTGAAATGTTCATTATCATGTTAGTTCAGTGGGCAAACGGACTTTGACAGACAATAGAGACAATGAACAATGGAGTACAACCATTCATTTCAGCAGTATATTTCCGTTTGTCCTAAAACCCTTAAGCAGTGTCATGAAAGACTGCAGACAGGCCCTAGTTCTGCAAACACTTACACACATGAGAAGTCTCATAAAATTCAAAGGGACTACCCAGATGCATAAAGTTGCTCATGTGGATGTTGCAGGATCAGGCCCATAGTTATTATAAATGTCAATATAGTGAAATCCCCTAAAGAAGCCAATGAAATTATAGTGGCTGCAGAAGAGTCTCACACACTTAAACATTTCAGCATGTCTAAATGTAAAATTAAAGATAAATAATGTACAAAGAACTAAGTTAGGTGATTTGGCCACTGAAGTAATAAAATCAGTATAGTTGAGAAAAGATAGTCAAACTGCAAAACATCTGTCTTTTTTAATCAAGTTTCACACAAGCAACTTCGCCATGACCAATATTCCTCATACTTTACAGTACCAATTACCCAAACTTAAAAAGAAAGTCTATCCTGATGGAGATGGTGGTGTCATTACGACAGCAGACCAAAAATAGGTTTACAAATATATATGAAAATGAATAGCAGTCAGTACTGTAGCCCTTAGCGGCATGTTGTTTATTTTGTTGGTTCATTACATTTATTTTTCTATCCCCTGACTTCAGTTTTGAATATGCTGCAAACTTTTGTAATGACAATGCCTAATTTCAAAATAAAAGTTGTCAGGATGGACATAAGCAGCGAATTATATGGGCCTATGGTGTCTGTGCTCTATCAATATTTAAGAACATTGGCCAGGCTGCACCGATGTATGGGCTTACCGCACTTTGGGGGACCCCACACTTCAGGGGGATGCGAGGTCCAGGGCAGCCTGGGGAGTTAGCAGGGGGCCTGGTCCCAGCAGCAGTGAGTGACCCAGCCCCAGCCCGTCCTGCTTTAATCCTCTCCTCCAGCTCCCATTGTCACTTGGGGGAGGAGGCAAAAGCCGGAAAGAGATGGGGTAGGGGTGGGGGCTTGGGGGAAGGGTTGGAATGGAGGTGGGGAGGGGGCAGAACAGGGGGCCCCCTGCTAATCCCTCAGGCTGCCCTGGACCCCGCGTCCTCCTGAAGCACAGGGCCCCACAAAGCACTGAGCCCGGAGCGGTTACCCCAGTCCATCCTCTGGACAGAACAGCTCTAGGTCCAGGGCAGCCTGGAGGGTTAGCAGGGGGCCTGGTGCCAGCAGCAGCGAGTGACCTGGCCCCAGCCTGCCCCTGCTCCGCCCTCTCCCCATCCCCATTCTACCCCTTCCCCCAAGATCCTGCCCCACCTCTTTCCGGCTTCCACCAGTGCGCTACCCGAAATGATGCCATGAGCCGTTGGAGTAGAGCGGAATAGGGAGGGCTGGGTCTGGGTTGCTCACTTCTGCCAGTGCCATTAACCCCACAGGGCACCCTGGACCCCACATCCCCCTGAAGTGTGGGCCCCCCAAAATGGAGGACCCAGGGCAGTTGCCCCAGTCTGTCCTATGGACAAGACGGCTCTGCTTGGACACATTCTGGGCCCCACCAAAAATTATAAAAACCTGGCACGCATGGGGGTGGAATCTGCAAGTTTTGGCAGGTAAGTATCTGGACATTGGTTGTTTAGGTACTTGAAAAGGCTTAGGAACCTATTTGGGACAGTGGTGTAGGCATGTTAACTAGATTTTTCTGCTAAAATGAACATCTCTCAGATATATTGTTTCAGGCTGTCTGCAGACTCAGGAAGACAGCACTCCAATGTTTTGCACTTGTTTCACATTTTCAAGATTTGCTTCAAAACCATGAGAGATAGAAATAACATTTTTTAGCAAATGAAACCTTGGATTCATGAGCACAATTGTGTGGCAAGTGGTGAATTTCACAGCCAGGGCATGATGGCACCGTAGGCTCTGACTATCATAGACTTTAATGGGGGCAAGACTGGGCTCCAGGAGCATATTATCATCACTCTAGCTGTGAGAACTGCCCTCCACAGATTTTGACCTGTAGCGGTAGGAAGAATATAGAGATCAAGCTGGGAACATCAGGGCTGGCTTGACAACAGCAGTAATGCTGCTCTTTCAGCTGGCTCCTTGTGAATGGACAGCCTGCTCTAACAGCAGTAGGGAACAGCTGCTCTCATGATAAGAAATGTGAATATAGTCATTTCCTAATAATAGTGATGAGCTTTAGTCAAATCCCCATGTCTGTATGTTGACCGAGGTGTACACTTACGATTTAAGATTCTCCGTAACAACCTTGACATTAAACAGCTGTACACAAAGCAGGAAGGGGGTGTTTTAATATCTTTTTCACTCACTGTTTCCCTCTTTCTGATTGTGATGTACAATAATCAAAAGCAAAGATTAAAAAGAAAACATAATTTAAACACCTTCTTTTTGATATGGCATCTTGTCATTCTACCAACGCTCCTGGAGCAAACATGCTCCAGAGTAGTTTTCAGGTTCTTCCAGCCTTGATTCTCCACTCCCTCCCAGCCACATTCAGATGAGTAGGCAAAGACACAGGGAATTGGTTGGAGCTCATTGTTTCAGGACTGTCTGACCCTGGTACAGGCTAGAGCTGCAAAGAAACAACATTCGCCCTCAGGGTCCTTATGCCAGCAGAGGACTGGGCATCAGGGAGCTCTACCATGTTATATCCCCCATATGCCTTCTTCTTTCACTTCTGCCAGGAGAGGGGAGCAGCTGGAGCAGAAGCCAGCAGAACAGCTTCTGCTAGCTGCCCATCAGCAGACAGTTGTGCAGGAAG
The DNA here is from genome assembly GCF_003597395.2 of Chelonoidis abingdonii. Lineage (NCBI taxonomy): Eukaryota > Metazoa > Chordata > Testudines > Testudinidae > Chelonoidis > Chelonoidis abingdonii. The sequence continues at coordinate 52,230,365 of NC_133769.1, read as the reverse complement.
ACTCACCACCAGCTATCAAGAGCAGCTTTAAGGCCACTCTGCACTTATGCAACTCAAAATGGACAAAATGGACCATCCAATCTGACCCTTTAAGCTTTCACCTATTCACTACATATAACATAGCCTTCATCCTAGACTTTGTCCTTATTTTTGTTTCTGTTTCAAACTAGCATCACTTCAGACAGTCCACAGAGAAAAGTCAATTGATGTATTAACTCTTGAAGAATGCTACAATAAAACAATTAAGAATCTACTTCTAGGAAAGAAAGCACAAGACCAGCCAACCAGCTTACTGAACTGCACCATCAATTTAGAAAGTACCATTTTGGGGAAAGAGTGAGAGAAGCAAGTGGGTGATATCTCTAGAAGTTATGATAAAAATGACAGTATCCACCAGCTATTTCAAAGAGGGTAGGGAGCCAAATGTGCACACACTGCCATCATGAATTACACTGCACTCATGCTTACACGTACTCCAAATGTTTCCATATCTGTTTCTTGGCATAATATTTATGCCAATCAGCCCATCTCTCATATACTTGCTACCACCATTCCACTGACTTCAGGCAAATAATGACCAAAGACAGAATTAGCATCAATCCATGATAAAATCATGTACGAAACTCTAGGACCAAGGGCCATAGTTCAAATTCATTGTCTGTGCCTTGTTGAAATATAATACAAATTGTGCCTTACTGAAAGCATTTCCACAGCTCATCGGATACTTGCTGCTATGTATTACAGACATTTTTCTTAGGTACAGTCTAATGGAACTAGTAGGAAATCAACTTCTATTTAAGAAATATGGAGTTAAGATACCCGAGTGAGAGGCACAAATTGTCAATTTTGTGATGGGGCAAGGCCAGATGGCTACAGTAAAGTACTGAGAAACAGGTATGTTAGCCTATTGGCATCCCAGGGGTGATCGGGCAAAGCCCGCCCACTTCTAAAGGACCTCCCCCCAGCCTAAGGGGAGGATCCACAGGTTACGAACACCAGTCAATTCCAGGGGACAACAAATGAAAAAAACAGGATCAGGAGTGAAGTCATAGGGTAACTAAGGAACCGGATGGGGACACCGAGAAAACCGGACAACGCCCATGCTCTCAATAGCGCATCCAAGGGAGCCCTGCGCCGCCCAGAGGACTCGCCCGGATGCGTGAACAGACGGAGGAACGGAAATAGGCCTACAGTCGCACAGGTATTTAGCCTAGGCTAAACAAATCCCTAGTACCTGGTACCAAGGCAGTTGCTCAGGTCATCAAGGGCACCTGGGGCAATTAAAGATCTTTCTGAAGGCAGTGGAGATAGCTACTTAATAGAACATCATGCAACAATCAACGGCAGGCTAATCAGGCATTGGGTTTAAAAAGGAGCTCACTCATCAGCAGGGAGGAGCCAGAGGAGAAGGAGTTGTGTGAGAGAGTGCTGGGAGCAAGAAAGTGAAGTGAGAGACGTGTACTGCTAAAGGATTGGACGGAGGAACAGCGTTATCAAACAGGAGGAGGTCCTGTGGTGAGGAATAAGAAGGTGTTTGGAGGAGGCATGGAAGTAGCCAGGGACTTGTAGCTGTCATGCAGCTGTTACAGAGGCACTATAGACCAGCGTGATCCACAGGGCCCTGGTCTGAACCTGACGTAGATGGGGGGCCTGGGTTCCCCCCAAACCTCCCAACTCCTGATCAGACACAGGAGGAGCTGACCCAGACTGTGGGTTCCACAAGAGGGGAAGATCACTGAGGTGAACAAATCTGCCAATAAGTGCAGGACCCACCAAGGTAGAGGAGGAACTTTGTCACAATTTTCACTTCAACTATTGCTTATCAATGCTATATTTGTTAATCTGTTAGGATGCATGTGATTCAAATCATATGCATTTTCCAACTGTTCTCTTTTCTAAATGCTGACCTTCAAATGATTAAATGCTAGAATGTAATTAGTTTGAGTTTAATATTCTTTTCCTCTTTCTGTGACTTGTATACTTATGGGACTTTCTAAGGCAAATACACAATCTCAAACAGGCCAACAAATAAAAAGCAAATAAAATGCATTATAAAAACTCCTTTGAATGAGTTTTTGAACTATTCAAAACTCCATTGAATATAAATTATTTCTGAGGCTTGCAAAAGCATCCTATTATAGCAAGACATTTTTCTACATATTATATTGTCAATTCTGATACAGTTTTTGAAAGGTGTTATAAATCAGATATTAAAATTCATGTTTGATTGAATCTCAGCATGGAAAGACACAGAGGAAGGCAAAAAGTTTAGAACAGATCTGTTTAGCCATGTTTAAGTACAGAAGCGTGTGTGTGTGTTGCGGGGGGATGACAGTATTGTGCCAGGATTTTCAAAAGCACTTGTGTGTTTCTGATAATCACATCCAGGTGCTTTTCAATTTTTATAAGTCAAGAGGTTCACTTTTCATTATGAAATTATGGTATGTTGAGCCCATATTGGGGGGGTCCAGTTTCTTAAAAATAATCATGTTGCAGGGCCCATTCCTACCCTGCTGCAGACAAATAGTCCTGACTCATGTGAGTAGTCCCTAAAGTGCCAACATGGGCGACTATTGTGTATCCTCAGTAACTTATTTCTGATAGTGCATGCTATTCTTTTCTTATTCTCACAAGTAGTTCACACTGAAGTCACTGCATTAGGGAAGCAGGGTTCGGCCCACAGTGAATAAACCTATCTGGTTAAAAATCCCTTTCTTAAAAACCTCTTAAATACTTATCTATCTGAAAGATGCTTGATCTGTCAGGCAAATTATCAATGTTTTGAGATGAGATTTAAAGACTTTTAAAATTTGTCCCTAACGTTAAGCATCTGTTAGTCCATATATAGGTACCTAAGTAAGTGCCCTGATTTTCAGAAATGTTGACTAGATGTTCTTATTGATTTGGCCTTGGTGTCTCTCTGATAGAAAAAACCACTCTAATCACATTAGATGCGATTTAACATTTAAAATTCCCTGTTTTCATGACTAGGTAGCAATAACCCTTAGCTATGGACGTACTGCTTGCACTGTAAGTAATAGTGCTTTCAGAGCCAGAGAGCCCGAATCTGATCTCGCACCAGTGAACGCTATAATTCTCCTGAAGTCCGTGGATTGACACTGATGTGACATTAGATTCAGGCCCACATAGTGTCTCAGGGACCAGAGAGAATTTTGAAGACAGATTCTATAGATCCTTTGAGAGTGCTTTTATTTACACGAAGGCCCCTTTACGCTGCTCTGGTATTTAAAGTGGATGTCAGTGCAATTTGCTGATGTCATGCAAAGGGACCTTCATGGGACTGAGGCAGCAGGACTTTTATTTATACTACCACAAAAACATACATCCACTGTGATTCCCTCCTGCATAGTATGGGAGGGAACAAATCCATATGAAAGTCATATGGGGCATTTTGGAGGGGAAGGTGGCTAAATGGGATGCTACCGCCTTTCTTACTGTTCATTCTTCTGTCTGACCCCAGGTCAGAAGTTAGCATATACAGGGATGACAGGGAGAATCCATAGCATGGCATGCTGCTTTCCCATACCTTAATTCTAGGCAAGCCATAGGAGAACTGAGAGATTTAATGCCTGCAGCACCTTTAAGTCCATTGCATGCTCTTCCATTCAGTTACTGCGAACAACTGAAAGTGGTAGATGCTCATCACAGTGGTTGGGTAACAGAGACAGAAGAGGTATTGCCCTTCAAGTCTGGCAGCAATCTGCAAGGTTAGGGTCCTCAACTGACTTCTTTCTTCCTGCATCTCCAGCCCCTGGTCTAGTTGGGGTATGGGTATCCTGCCCTTCGCTTTTGCTCGCACAGGGAAGTATAGGCCATATGCATTTAAAACCACAAAGGTAAAATAGCATTGTCTGAGAAGTTACATAGAAAATTAAGGCTGAAAATTCATCATTAATTCACCTGTTATGCCTTTATTGCAGAGACAACTGTAGACAAAACATGGTCCTGATCCTGCTGTCCTTAGTCAAGCAACATTACCATTGATTTCTACTGGGATGGTGCCTGAGCAAGAACTGCAGGATTGGGCTTCATGGGCTTGATCATGCAATGGCAGTTTTGCAATTGACTTCAATGGGAGTGGGAGCAGAGCCCATATATGTGCTGCTTTATTTATGTATAACAGGTTGAGTTAAATAGAAAATAGGAATCCAGACGTTCAGATATATTCCTGAATTTCATTGAGTTTGTCATAATTAACCATTAACTTTTTGCTTTCTGCTTACTATAGTAAATATCTGCAGACATTTTTTTAAAATAAACCAACAGACTTCCATGATAAGGCTTATTTTAATGTGCCTGTGTTTGTCTTTTTTGTTTTGTATGTCACTGTCAATCTCCTTTGTATTCTTGCCTCTTTAGGATTTTTTCAGTGCCCATAGAAACATCCATCACTGCTCGGAAGAAGATCTCACTACAGGCCACCTGCAGCATAGTCCAGCCAATGACAGAGAAGTTTGTTCCAGCTGCTCTGAGTGAAACAAGTTCCCTCCCTGAGTTATTATCTTCCTGAACCACCATTACTGGTTTTTGTTTTTAGTAATGACACTTAGAAAATTCCATATGAATTCACAGTATACACCTATTGTGACATATATCATAAAAAATCTGGGGATATTTTTTGCATTATTAAGGTCTTTGATATGCCAAAGAACTGAATTTAAAATTTTTGGGACTATAAGCCCACCTCAGTGTGCAGCCAAATTCCCACTGATGTTAATTGTAATTCCGTGCTGTAGAGATTAAAATCAGTGTTTACTCCTTAATTTTTATTATTTCATGTAGTTGCAGAACTCACATGTACCTTCCCAACCAACAGCAAACGTGGCATATTTAGTAATAACAACATTTGACCTCATGCTTAACACAATTGTATTAAATAAGTATGTGCTTTACTGAAAACAGTTATTGAGCAGAATGGTCTTACTAATCCTGGACAACAAGCGGAAGCAAAGCTTAATGGTTGCAGTTAAAAAGTCAGCATTAATCAGCAGATACCAAAAAGTTACCAATTATTCTCTTTTCTCAAATATTGTAAAACTATTGTCTCTTTTACAACTGTGTGTGATTATTGCTGACAAAATGCTGACTTTTAAATAGTGACTGTTGTGTTTGAGGACTTTGAAAACCAGTGAAAACTAGTAAGAAGTCACCTCACCTGCTTAGTGATGTCTTTAAGCAACCTTTGATGTATTTGTCAGTAGCCTCTTCGTGAGATGCATCATCCACCTCCTGCACAGTTTCTTTCTTATGACAGAATAGTATGTAATTTTTGTCGTCATTGTTTGCCCAGAATGTACCAACAGATGTCTCATAACGTATACAGAACTCAACTTTAGCTCCATTTCTCTGATAAGGAGGAACCAATGAAATCTTAAAGAAGAACTGGTCAGTTTCACCATCACAAGAATTAGGCACATAGTCTGCTAAGATGTCATAGTAAGTTAGCCAGTCATCCAGTGACATTCTCACATATATCAATTTTTCAAAAGATATATTTAGAACTCGAATAATGCCCTTCATACATGTTATCCCAGGTATGAATTCAATTGACTCTAGCAGTACTTTCTGTACACGAACTTTTTGCAAAAGGTCTTCTTGTGAGGCAGGTAATATAAACAGAGGAGAGAGAAAATATTCCTCCGCAGTTAAAACTTTAACTTCTAAGTCATCGTTTTGTGATGAGATTGGAACATCCCAGGTATTAAACTCTTTAACAGACACAAGATCAAAGCCGAATGCATCAGCAAATGAAACTTTTCTTGCAATGGCAGATGGAGGTTCTGGTTCCATGTCTTCTGAAGAAGCAGAATTCCTCCTTCGGGGAAGGGGGGAGAAATGAGGCTTAAGGGTACCTTCAATATCTTCATCTTCTGAAAGGGAGTCATTTAAAGCAGGAACTTCTAATAAATTATTCCTTCTAATCTGACTGGGTTCTTCAAAAGACTCCATTGGGCTCTCTGATATAAACTGAAAGAGAACTCTGCAACTAGTGGCAGCTGATATTTGAGACACTATGATTTAAAACAAGGATTAATGTTACAGTTGACATTGAAAGAAAAGGGAGTCGGGTCTATTAATAGGTGCAGTGGTGTGTAAACTATGTTGGACTCTTCTCCAAAGGCTTTAAATCTGATAGCATTAGTGTTACAATTTCAGACATAAGTTTTAAATAATGCATTGACTTCTTTTTTTAAGGAAGCATCTACAGACAAAGCACAAAGGTAACATTTAAAAATCTGACTTCTTTGCATTGTCAAAATGTGATAATATCTATATTTTTATACAATGAATTTACATTGTAAAGCAAATACATAACATAGCACAAATGTAAAGCCATAAATGTCCCATTGGGATACATGTTCTGGCAACAAAACATTTTCTTTACTGTGCATAATTTCGACGTTACTTTTTAAGGACATTATTTACATTGTGTGCAAATACAAAAATGCAAGGGACACAGAGAACCAAATTCTGTCCTGATTCTATACCATGCAAATTCACTGGGCCAGATTCTGGAGCTATGCCCATTTACACCAGGATCTTGTCATCAGAAACATTTGCCAGTTTTAATACAGCCATAATAATGAACATTCCAATGAGCCCAGAATGTAGTTAAAAGTTTTAGTGATTAAACTGGAGATCAAGTTGTGACGAATCACTGTAATTATGTCTGTTTATTAACTACTGATTATGCTATAAGATCTTTTAGGGCTAAATTGTAGCTAGCCCTTTTTCAGCTGCATGGATATGGAAACAGGGACCCCTGCCTCCTTATGCAGCTACCCAGAATCACCAACCTCATGTGGCCAGCCAGGGAGGTGGAAGGAAGTGTGCTTCACCCCTTAAAGGGATATTGCTCCCTCCACCTTTTCTGCAGAATGCCTCCCAGTGCTCCCACTGGCGTTAAATGGCTCTGCATCACCCTCAGCATGGGCTTGTGGCTAAATGCCAGAAATGAGCCATTAATCAGTCAGCATTTGGATATCACTTTTAAGACACTCTGTACGTAGAAACGTACAATGTTACACTGATCAGGAGGCAAAGCCATGACTTGGCAACACCTCTGTTTCCCTATCATGTCTACTAACTGTCTTGCCCTACTGCTCCAATGTCACTCTCTTTCCCATGAGCCTCCTTTTCTGATGATACTGCCTCCCACACTGTGATTGCATCTCCATTCCTGTTTGCTATTTCTACACTATTCTCACCTCTGCCATTGTCTCATCCATTGCTGTTATGCCTCCCTACTCCCCTGTTGTCACTGTATCTCAGCTGATACATCCTCTTGTGACAGGGCACATATAAGCAGTGCTTCCCTTTATTAAAAAAAAAGTAAAATTTTTTTACCATAAATGCCCATCCTGCCAGAGTATCACTACTGTAAACTGCAGAATTTGGGGCTATCGCTGTAGAATAATTTTTAATAAGGGGGCTACCGTGTTCTGTAACAAAAAAGGAGATGCTGCTTAGAGAGCTTATGCACACAAGACAGGAGATCTGTGCAGCATAGGTCTGCAGAGAAGTGGTGACCGCGTGCCAAAGATAGAGAGGAGGGAGATCTCTGTTGGGAGCTTTTTGGAGTCCCACAGAAGCAGCCACCATCTTCTCTCCCTAGGTAAATTCTCATATGACAGCAGTTTCTTTTCTGCCCTTGCTTATGAGGAGCAAAAGCAGTGCATAGCTGCAGCAACCTATATCCTGGCAGCTACATGCCCTGGGCCATTTTGACTATGTGCAATTTGGGTCATGTGAGGTCTGTGGTAAATTGTGGCTGTCTCACACCCTCTCTGCCTAGATAATCTAAGAAAATATTCCAATAGCAATGATATAAACCACTAGAGCTTACTTACAGCACTACTAGTGTAATGATTTGGTCCTTTTCTGTTACATGCTGCAATTTCCCCTTTTATTTGTTATGAAAGCCTTTTTGAAAGTTTCCAGAGACCCAGCAGCTTGCAGACAGGGATTAACTCCCTAGTGAACTTTCTGGCAGGCCACACAGCTGGGAAGGGCTGGGCTAATAAGGCAGAGCTCTTGAGTGAAGGCAATCTGGACTTAAGGGCTTATCTGGTACCAGTGAGCCCTTTTAAAATTGGTTCACTCTTAGATAAAAAGGGAAGGACTGAGGTAAGTAAGCAGAAGGTTACCAAAAGCTGTGAAGGCTGAAACTCTTGAAAGACTATAGGGAAGCCTGAGTAGAAATAGACTTGGGGGTGGGGGAGTTAAGCCTATTAATTCAGAAAAAAATGCTCTGTCTGGGCCTGCTCCAATGCTTAAAGAGTGAATGGGAATCTTTACAAAGACTTCAGTGGGCACTGTTAGACTGTCTTGGCCAACTCTGCCACTGTAAAGCGTGTTACATCACGTGACAAGTAACTTTGCATTACAAGGAGCTTTAAGTAAAAAAACATCATCCTCATGTCTGAATTTCTATGCTCTTGTCAGCATAGGTCAGACTTTTACTTGCAATTAGTATTTGTTCTCTTCAGTTCCTTCTGGAAAACAAAAATAGACATTGGAGGGCAAAACTTTTCCAAATCCAAATAACATCAGTCATGTCAGTGTTTTAACTGAATGGGATTAATCTGTGGTTCTGAAACTCTACCCTACCACTTGTGGAATTCATCCCCCAGTTGTTTCAAAACAATCCCTGCTTGGGGATTACTTTTAGTCTTGATTTAAAGAGAGACAGCACTTCTGAACTGAGGAGCAGTTTATTTCCCCTCTGGATTGCACCAAAGGTATTTTCAAACCATTTTCCTGGCGCAACTTGCCTGGGCCCTCCTTCTCTAGGGCTCCAGCTTCCCTTTTTTATTTACCTTTGCATGTTATTAAATTCAAATGCTGAATTAAGATTTAACCAGTTTCTGTATATTCTTAAATGCTAGTTAAGCAATATTCTAACCACTAAAAGCAATTGGGCCAGGAACGGGATCATTGTAAAAATTAACACGCCCCAGTAAAGCTTTCACAGCAGTACAGGGACCAGATTCTCCAACACAACAAACAAAATGCAGTGAGCATTCCAAGAGGGGCCTCATGGAAGCATCTTTATTAAAGCCACAAAAGAGGACTTCAGGCAAACTGACGATGAGCAGCAGGAACCCCAGTCAAACGGTATGTTCCCCAGTGGGCTAGAAAAATTGCGTTCACCTCAGTCCAGTTCAACCCAGAGTATGAAGCCGAAATAATAGGTGGAGTAGGGTGAGAATGTAGGAATGGTTTCTCCATGAAGAACAGACTACCTCAGACAGTTGCTGGATGGTCATAAAAGCTGGAGGAGAGACGGTTAAAAGGCCAAAAAGGTTTAGAAAACAGGGTCTTGGCATACCCTGAGGAATATCCTGAAATCATTGTGTTTTTTAAGTCTGTGGTCTTAAGAAAGAATGCACACATCATGTTCATCTGTGTTCTGCCAAGATATTCTGGCCTCATAAACAGTGATTTTAAGAGATACAAGTTAATAAAGGCTGTAAGAGCAAAGTTGTATCTGTGCAACTCTTGCTATCTTTATATTCTGCCCTCAGTTACAGATTCTGAGTATCTCAATGGAGCTGCAGAGAATTTGGACCTGCAGTGGCCAGTTGGTTTTCAGTTCTGTTGATCTCTGTGAGTCAGCATAGAAACCAGTTCGTTCTCTGAAACCTGTGCTAATTTTACAGTGCTAAGAGAAATAGTAAAAATAATTTAATAATAAAATATTATATATATAAATTTGTCACCAAAGCAAGGAGCTATTCTGAATACACACAACACATTGCAACCAATAACAAAACTCCCACTGACTGCAGTGATTCCAGGTTTTTGTCACAAGGACCAAATCAATTGAGTGAGAGAGCCCCATTCTTATGCAGTCACTTGTCAGAGTAGAATTGCCCATTACTGTCTCAGTATTCACCAAGGCTATCTTTCCAAGAAAATTCCATTTATAGCAAATTATAACAAAATCCAGTTCAGCTAATCCACCCCTTGCCCATTACACAATTGTATGATAACTTTCTTCTTGCCATACCTATTAGTCGTTGACTAAAGCATTATCTGAGTTAGCCTAGGACTTTCCTCTTCTTGGTCAGGATGGATTGATGCAATGATGGCAGCTTCCAATGTTCTATCAGCACTTTAGACAATGCATTCCTATATGCACTGATAACAATAATATTTATCAGCACACCACTATGCCCATGTGTGTTTGAGGAGCAACCTGCTGTTAGCTACAGATTGGAAAAAATTGATACTGTCACAGAAGATTCTTATTTATTTGTATTACCATAGCACCAAGTAGCCTTAATCATGGACCAGGACAGCATTGTGCTATTCAAACACAGAACAAAAAGATGGTCCCTCTCCCAAAGAGCTTACAACATCCTTTCTCTGTCCTTAGTTCATGGCCTCAGACAATGGGCCATATATGAAGAATGAAGGCTGTGACAGCAGTTTCTCACATGTTGACATGCTTTATGTACTATTTCAACCTAGAGGTGAAGAGGTTTGCCCAAGATAATGAGCAAGTGAAGACTATTCTCACCATTGCCTGACAGTGTTGCAGCAATTTTAGACAGTTTTCTGTTGCATGTTGACTTCTCAAATGAGGCATCAACATCTCTGCCATAGCATGAAGAAAGGGATGATAACACAATGGAATTCCACCTGCCACATATCAACTAATACTATGAACAGCACATAGTCATCCAGAATTTCTACCCGCACTGCTCCACTCCAGCCCAGAAAACAGCAGCCTGCACTTGGCACAGAATGACCACTGACAGCGACTCTGTGTAACATCCTGAGGCTTTTCCATTAACTTACAAGGTTCGTCAATGGGGATGATGCCAGTCTGACCCAGTTCATACCAATGACCTATGAAGACACAGCTCTATGATTGAGCAGGACAAGAAAGAGCTGACACTGCACAAAAAATGGTGGATGTACTGAGACCTATGCAATATAGCAGTGGTGCCCAACCTTGTTACACAGAAGGGCCACATAAACCAAAGGACGACCTTGTGTGGGCCAAAAAGATTCTACATATTTTAATAATATCTAAAGTCACCTGTATTGATTTATATTTTAAGTTCAGATTGTTTCAGATGTATTTAGATAGGTTGTTTCTATGTACAGTATGGTGTATTTACACACTTGTGTAAACTAAAATGATGAAAACATGACGATAAAACACCCGTTAGTATGTTGTGTTGAAGCCAGCCCTGAGCCTTATGAAATGCTTTGGTGGACTGTGTATGGCCCGTAGATTGGGCACCCCTGAACTTCAGCATTGTATTGTAATGTATGTTGACTCCTGATTTTAAAATAGTGGGTTCCAATGACTAATTGAAATAAAAGCTGGTGCATTCAGAAGATCTATAACCTACCAGTGTTGTGCCACTCTGAGGGACTGTACCATCAGCAGCAGAGTAAATGTGTCAGATCAGGTTGTCGGGGTCAATCCTTGTGGTACTTTGGCTTTGTCAACGCAGTCCTGAGTTCTTCGACAATGATGAGGTGATATCTCTAGGTTATGTTTGTTGTGTTTGCCAGTACAGACCCTTTATTGTACTGGATGCTCAAAAAGTATCTGTGGCCACCCTATTTCCCACAGTTGTACAACACCTAAACTGTCCTCCTTCAAGTATATATCATGAGTAGCATTTTAGGCAGGCAGGTAGTAAGTTGCATCCAGAAAACCACATGCAAGAGCTCTTGAGGAGCAATGTGACTCTGCATTGCTCCTTAGAATGGGCTTCAACTAAATGGCATGCTCTTGCCCACAGACAGTACTTGACTCCTTTTCCCCTAGTGACTATTGGACTTCAATTAGTTTATAAGTGGTTGAGGTGGGTAGGTGGTTAATCCAGTGATCCTTACAATTTGAGTTAATTCATGCACAAATTGATTCTGAGCCAGGGCCTGCCCACATCCCTTTCACCCAAACAGTCCTAATTTGGGTGTTTTTACAGCTGCCCACAAGTTTGAGCTGCTAATGCTAACAACCCAGAAAACCTGAAAATGTCAAATGAGGTTTATTCATTCTAGGTTAGGAACAGGGTCATAGCCTGGGCAGCCAATGGGATTGCACAGGGTCTGAAGCATTAGCATCAGCAGCCTTAATATTCTGAGGACTCTCTTTGTCATTGGTTGCCAGAGTTATTACCTGGAGGAAGGGTTTTTAAGAACCCACAGAACCCTCAAAATGCCAGGAGCTCCAGCTTCACAGGAATGATCCTCACAGTTGTCTCTGCAGAATCATTTGTTTTCTATCGGAAACACATGTCTGAGCACAAAAAATGCCCAAACAGAGGACAAACCCTTTAAATGCTTAAAAGTAGCCGCAGGGAAGAGCTGAAGATCAAGTTTCTTCAAACTCTTGTAATGCTTCACCTGCCTTTTTTTTTTTTAATTATAAAACATACTGGAGACTATGTATTGAACTTCCCCAGCCACTCAGATTAGACGAAGTGACATTCATAAACCTATCCTTCGTGGTATCAGATCTCAGAATGCCCTAAATTGGCTCTTAATGTAATGATGCAGTTCATGCTCCACTGTATGTTCTGCCGGCCCTACTGTGCAATGCCTACTTACTCTGTGTAGTACTTACTCACACAAGTGGGACCTGAGGTCAGTGGGACCAATCGCATGAGTAAGTACTACTCAACTTGAGGAACAGTTACACAATTGGGCCCAGAGAATTAAGAATAAAGAGTTGTGCTTTAATTCAATTTCATGTACAGTAGGTAATGTGAAGCTTCAGAATATGACACCATGTTTCATTTCATACAGTACTTGCTTTTAGTGTGCAAAACAAACATTTATTGTACTAAATACAACATATTTGACTAGTGTAGAACACAGAAACCAATGTGTTGATTTCAATTTGTTCTGCATATCAGTGAAGGGTTCAATCTTTTCACAATGCTATCTAACCACAGTCATTTTTTCATTAATCATTAGGTTTCAATGGGGAACACTGAAGGGTGTTTTCCCAGATCATAATGAAATGAAAGGCTAACACCATGGTCTATTTATCTTCATACTTAACGTATTATAATTATTTTGCTCTTTTTTTTTTCATTCAGCTACGATTTGTACCTTGATTTTTGTAAATATAGGCAGTTCTGTTTTCATTGTTTAGGATGTTGACTTAACACAGTATAAAATAGGAATCTGAACAAGTTGCAGCAGCACATTTAGTGCCTAGCATTTACTTCTGCTGCAGTTTAGCTTCAATGAACAAATTGTCTCATTAAGTTCTTATGATAAAATACCAGGAATCTTAAGGTAACCATCACACTGCTATAATGACTCACAGTAGTCTTGAAAACAATGATGGAATTAAAGACACCTGTAAAATGAGAGGAGAAGAATTACAGCTGGTTCCTGGATTTCCATCCAACCCTTCCAGTTCTAAATTGTGGACCGACAATTGTCTTTCCACCAGCAGGAATGAAGAAGGATTTCTGGAAAAACCACTTTTATCTTACGTAGCCTTATTTGCAAAGGCAATTCTCTCCTCCCCTACAAATAAGCTGAATTTAGCTGCAATTTACAAGTATATTGAGGATAATTTTCCTTACTACAGGAACAAAGATCAAGGTTGGAGAAACAGTGTGAGACATAACCTTTCACTAAATGATTGTTTTATCAAAGTGGGAAGATGTGAGGATGGGAAAGGAAATTACTGGAGCATCCACCCAGCAAACTTAAATGATTTTGTTCATGGGGACTTTAAGCAGCACCGAAGAACACGAAAGCGAGGGCATCAAAAGGATTTGGAGCCTTATCTCTCTATGAGTTACTTCATGCCATGGCAAAATTGTTCCTGTTTAGCACAAAGTTCACTTTACCAAACAAGTTCCTATTTTCTGGACCCTGTTTGGAAAATGCTTTATACTGACAGTCTGTATTTTGCACATGAATATCAAAAGTGGAATGTTAATTATGGTTTCAGTATAGGAAAGTTTTCACCTCTGATACAGTCTGATGAACCAAAGTGGAATTATATGGACTGGTTCTATGGATTACATACTTCATCAGCTACACAGCAGAATATTTTTCTAAATGTTCAACAGTCATTCCCTAATTCCATTTTTTTCTCCTCTGACAGTCAGCAGAAAAGTTAAGCATTCAGCCACACTTGTGAGTACCAGAAAGAATGTCACTTGCACTTGAAGTGCAGTAATTTCAAAGGCAGCTGTATTAATGAACATTTATATAGATATAATGCCATAATATATAATGATATGTGTGTATGTGTGTGTGTGTAGAGAGAAAGAGAATCTTACCTAGTTACCTAAGCCAATGATTAGCAGTTATTATGAACTAGAGTATTAGCTTTTGCAATTATAACAGTTAATGTGCTTTTTAAAAAATGTCTACTTGTACATCACTGGTGTTGTATAGCCTAAAAAAGCATAAGAGTAAATCAAATATGACTGATCACTCAACAGAACTAAACTAGAATTGCCCTAGACCGGTAATACTCTTATATAATGCCATGCTTTTTTAAACTGATGCTATTATACATGCATCTATGTAATATGCTTACATTGACTGAAAAAATCATGTATAGTAATAAATATTACAATATATTCCCTTCCCCATTGCTGATATTTCTGAAGGGCTATAATTGTCACGTACATTTTAAAATACCACATAAATTACCCTTCTGAAAATTGTATTTGATATTGTTATGCAAGACTCGCATACATTTATATAGGTCTTTATTACCGGAATTTCTACTTGCTTCTCTTTATATAAATATCCAGATGAATAAATTTTTTCACAATCAAAACATTATTTCAATTTAATTTTTATTTGAAAAAGCCTTTACATTTTGATTTTGGTTCTCAAACCCACAACTATATATTGTGTAACCTCTTTAAGTAATTAATAGCTTAACCATTAATTGTGTGTAACCTGTTTAAATTACAAAATTTACACTTTTTTTATAGTGTCACCTGAATAATAATATTGTTTACCAAAATAAGAAGCAGTTTTGCATGGGGTTGTATGAATATTTTTCGCAGTTTATACCTGAAATTATGTTAATGACCATCTAAACCACTCATTTACTTTTACTTGATAAACTATTTACATCTACTTAGCAATGTGTACTGTAAAATAGTTACAACATATTCCAGCAATATACCTTAAACCACCATGTATTTAATGTATCTGAAATAGTTTCTAAGTATAAAAACTGAAATTAATCAAATTATATTATAGACGGAGATGGCAGCACTGCCAATTATCAATATTGCTCGACACTTCCAATGATAAGAGCCTGTTTTCCTTGCTTATAACTTTGCCATACCTTACTTGTTCAGGCTGAAATTTTCCAAGCTGATGTCTGTTTCAGGCTGAATTTATATGGAAAATTTCAGCCAAACTAGCTATTTCAGAGAATGAGGCTAGGAAAAATGCATTGTTTTGCCCATGTTAAAGAATTTTGGCAACTTTTTTTTAAAAAAATCTCTAGCAACCCCCTGCTTTGGAGCAGAGAGAAGCCTTTTTGTCAACGATGTGCCTTTTGCTGTCCTTGTGAAAATCTACCCAAATTTGATGAAGTTATAAACCTTTGAATAATCAGTTTGCACATAGTCAATAGAGAGTTAGATCTTAGCCCCTAAACTTCCCAAAGATTCCATGTGAACAGAGCATGTGCCAGCCTAGGGATGATCAGAGGTTTCCCTACAATTGTACTTCTGGGCTGCTGCAGGTCGGGGGGCGGGTGCTAGGTCTAGGCATCTGAATTGAAAGCAGGGGGACTGTCTCTTTTGCACTCTCCATGAGTGTAGTGGATGGAAACTGGGACTGGAAGAGGGAGAGGGAGAGGGAAACTGAAACTGAGAATTGAGGTAGAAGGGGAGACTGTGACCGGATGACAAGTAGCCTGGGACTGGTCCCCTGGAGCAGAGATTTAGATTGAATGTGGAGGGCAGAGGCTGGGACTGGGGGCCATGGGCAAACTCTTATCCGAGAAGGGCTGAGCAAGGAAACTGGACTGGGAGTGAGGGGGATACACTCGGATAAGAGTTTGCTGGGGTAATCCTAGAATGTGCTGGGCAAGAGGTCTGATAATGAGATGGCTGAGATGTGCAGATTGGGACTGGCTAGGTGAGGCAAATGAGGCTGGAATGAGGAATCATAGGCTGGGGAAGAGACAGGACTTGGATAAGGGCAGATTGGAGGGGATTGGAGGGAAGAAATGGAAATTCCTTTGGGGGAATTGACAGAAGAGCAGGGCTGGTGCAACCCATTAGGCAACCTAGGTGGTCGCCTAGGGCGCTAGCATTTGAGGGGCGGCATTTCGGGTCCTTTGGCGCCCTGGTCATCGTCGGCATTTAGGCAGAGGGAGCTGGGGCGGGGGGCGTGGGGAGGGCCGCCTGCAGCAAGTAATGTCGGGGCACTGCACGCAGGGGAACTCCCCGCCTCAGCTCACTTCTGCTCTGCCTCCTCCCCTGAGCATGCCGCCCTGCTCTGCTTCTCTCCCTTCCAGGCTTGCGGCGCCAAACAGCGGGGGGGGGGCCCTCAGGGCAGGGGGGGTGGGGAGCTGCTGCTGGGGGGGCGCCTTAGTGCAGAGGGAGGCGAAGAGCTGCCACAGAGCTTGTGGGGGGTGGGCGCAAGGTGGAAATTTTGCCTAGGGCACGAAACATCCTTGCACCCACTCTGCAGAAGAGTCTGTGCCCAGTAGAACACACTCCCTTCCAGAGGCTAGAATGGAATCCAAGATTTCTGAGTTTCATCATTCCTCTGCTGTCAGCAAACATCAGTGAAACCCACTGACAAAGTGTCCCATGCCCCTCTACTGCTGGTCCAGATAGAGAATGACAACTTACTACTGCTATGAGTTACTCCATTAGTTCAAATTACAGATATCTGTTTAGTGGATCTAAAAGTTCTAAGTCTGCTGATGATCCAGACTGGTGTCAATGTCATGGCACACGATTGAATTTCTGTTTTTTTCAATTTCCTTTTTAAAAAACCTAGGAAATTATACACAAAAAACTAAGTTAGAAGAATTCTCTTAAGATTGCACAGAGAAGCACTCAAATGATAGGAAATGCTGACATTAAGATTTCTTATGCATCTTAATTTGGCATCCTTGTGCATATGCATTGTGATAGTTGTTATATATCATCATATATTATTTATTTCAACATGACCCCTGCCTCATTCAGTGCACAGAATGGATGCTGCTTGCTAACAAACAGCTTATTTGATATTTTGCTTTCTCGTAATTGTTCAATAGGTGGCCCCAGACTGTTTTTATTGCATACTTTTCAAACCCTGCTCTGAAGACAGAATTATTAATTTCCTCTTGGGATTTTTTATGGTGCTAACCTCTATATTAGCCGAGAGCTTCACAAACATCTGTTTATTTTCACAATGCTATGATATTATCCCCATTTTACAGATGGAGAACTGAACCACAGAAAACCTGTATCCTCTAGTATCCACTAGTTTGCGGGACCCAATTTATAACACATTGGACATGATTTTTTAGAGTAATTAGCATTATATAGCACATTAAACTTTCAAAGCATAGCTCACATTGACTTCAGCTGCAACAGTAAATGCTTAGGGTATGTCTACACTACCCGCTGGATCAGTGGGCAGCAATCAATCCAGCTGGAGTCGATTTAGATGCGATAAATCGACCTCCAAGTGCTCTGCCATCAACTCCTGTACTCCACCGGTGCGGGAGGCGCAGGCAGAGTCGACAGTGGAGTGGCAGCAGTTGACTCACCGCAGTGAAGACACCACAGTGAGTAGGTCTAAGTACGTTGACTTCAGCTACGTTATTCACATAGCTGAAGTTGCATAACTTAGATCAATCCCCTCCACCCAGTGTAGACCAGGCCTTAGCATTTCTGCAAAACAGACCTCAGGATCTCAAGTCAGGAACCCAGAAGGTGAGGAACACACAGTTAGTGATTACATATCCAAAGTTGGTTTCCATTACTTCCCTAGAATCATACGGAACACTGTGGCAGGGGCTTCGATAGACACCAGTTCTCCAGGGAAGCATTCAACTGCCTTAACCATGAGACCATCCTTTCTCTTCCTACAGTCCCTTGCCTCCCTTCACTACACACTTCGAATTTCTGTAATAGATGAGGCAGGGGATTCTGTGGGCAATATCCCCTTTCACTACACAACTCTGATTCATCCCCAGAGCAGCTCAACTCTGTGTATTCAATGAGGCAAGGGTCCTGTGGAAAAAAAAGTATGTAGTCATGTAATTAAAGACTGCATCATAATGCATATACACAAGGGGGCAAATTAAGATTGCACAGGCAACCTTTATTCTGGCATTTCCTAACTTTTGAGTGCTTGACTTTTCAAAATTAACCATGTTATTTTACTATGAGGGGTGTGGGCGTGTAATATTATATTGGGACCGACAGAGGTGAAGTTCACAACTGAAATCAAATTTAAAGATCGAAGAAAAGATCACATTTTAACTGAATTTCAAAAACCAAAATCCATTCAGTATATGAAAACATATAATTTTCTGATTTTGAAATCCTCTCCTATAATTAGAGAGGACACCAGATTCTTGATACAGACAATTTTCATTTGATGTGAAGTCACCAATGTTCCTGAAAATTAGGCAGCTGCTGACATATATGCTTGTATGGAGTGTCTGAGACAGTGCATGTGATGTAAGGGGCTCTCTTGGAAGTGACAACTATCACAGGTACAAACTCTAAATTACACAAGATGTGACAGTAATACAATATTCAAAACTTGCATATTGACAACCTTAATATTTTCCAGCTGAAATGCATTAATGAGGTTGGAAAAAACGAGAGGAAGCGAGAGAGAATCTCAGCATTTTGACTGAGCCTCTTCTGTTCTGCCCATAAATAAGACAGAGGTCATTTTTTTACAGGAGACCTAATTCTGGAGTACACAGATGAAATGCCAGTGTATGACATAAATAGCTAGAACTGAGGTCTTGTATGCACTTATAAATAAATACTGTCAATTGCTCTTTTCTTCTTGCACCAAGTAAAACTTCCCAGGCGAAATGGTGTATCCAGTAATCACATATTTGACATCATTTGATATCCTATAAGTTATATTTCTTTCGATAATTATAACTTAGCTGTATATTAAAAGAATTAGACCTTAAAGTGAGAGCCTCTTATTGGCACCATTTAAATTAAGTCATTTTTAAGCCATGTAAATAAGATTAATTTTTCAGTTGACCTTGCCCAGTTTATACAAACATTGATTTCTGAAGTACAATGGAATACCTAATTTATGCAAAGCAATTTAGCTGATAAATACAATAATAACTAGTTTACAAGTCTCAAGGATAAAAAAAATAACTACAGTCTTTCCAAGAGCATGAATGAAGGTTTTCCTAGGAAAAAGAAGCCCTTAATTTTTATATATATTTCTCTTCACAAGGCAAGCATCCAAATCGTGCCCACTGCATCAGTGCATGCAGGAAATCTCTCCCTTTCTGCAAGGAAGCAAAGCTTAGACACCTCTTCAGGCTCTGCTAAGGCTTTTCCACATGGATTCCTGAGGATCTGCCAAGTTTGACTTGTAGTGACACCATGAAGGAAAATAAAATCTAATGTGTCTTTAAAAATCAGTAGATAAGACTACAAACACTCAAATGCCTTAATCATAATCACATGGTTATTGCATGGCATCACCAGAGGGCAGAATTAAGTTTGTATAGGCACCTTAACAGTACTTTCCTATAATTCAACTTGTTTGGATTTCTTTTAACTCAGAATTGCCTGGGTTTTATAATGCTTTGTTTGGAGCTAATTGCAACATCCCTGTGACTTATTTTAGTCTAATTTATGATACGTAGTCTTAAACTCAGTTCCATTTTGCATTTTGACATAGTTTGTGTGAGTGTATGTCTGTGTGTATATATGTATATATATAACCAGATTTTCCACCATGTTATAACCACTTTGAGCCACTCGGCTGGTACAAGAGGCTGCTATCTAAGCTATCTGAGGAGTCCGCTGGCATGGGGCATCCTTGGGCAGTTTTTGGCCACTGTGAAACACCTCCTGTGCTACTCTATCTCACCACAACTTCAGAATAGGGAGAAAGCATTGCTGTTCTCCGATGATCCCTGAGGCTACACTAGAGTATGTTCTGGACTGGTTTAGCAGATAACTGGCTCCAGGATCCATAAATGACCCTTTGTGTCTCCCACATTTCAGCTGTGCCCAGTGCTTATCAGATGCAACAGAGAATGTGGCCCATTATTATTTCATTACATTTTCTTCTCTTTCTCCTCCCCACCTCTGCTCCTATTATACAGTATCTACTTGTTTTTCACTTCACTAGCTCTCTGCACCAGTTTCACCCTGTTTTTTTTCACTGAAAGCTTTTCCCTTGGCCCTACACTGTTCCTTTTTTTCACAGGTGCTTGATGAGGAACAAAAAGCCATAAAGAGTCAAGTCTAACTTCAGAAACCGGGCTGTCTGAGTGCATTAGGATTGAGAAAAAGTTCACAAACCCCTGTTGTAATCATATTTTCAATAGCTGGGCACAAGAACAATGCAAAAAGAAGATATGAGGCTGATTCAGAGCACAGTTACAACTGTATAGATCGATTAATTCCACTAAAGATAACTGAATTACACCAGCATGAGAATGCAGTGACTGAGATCAGGACAGTGGTGTCAATTCAGATATTTTGGGGAGCGGGGCTTGGGAGTGAAGGGGAGAAAATTCTGGTCCCCATTCTGCTCCCCCCACAGTAGGGACCCCATCTCTGTCTCTGCTTGTGTCCCCACCCTCCCATCCTCTTGCAAGGATCCCAGGTCTCCCTCTGCTGGGAAGTCTCCCCTCTCTCTTACCCACACAGTGCATGCAGGGGTGGCTCCAGGCACCAGCGCAGCAAGCACGTGCCTGGGGCGGCAAGCCATGGGTGGTGGGTTGCTAGTCACTGTGAAGGCAGCAGTCAGGCAGCCTTCGGCGGCATTTCTGCGGGAGGTCCGCCGGTCCTGTGGCTTTGGCAGCAATTCAACAGCTGGTACGATGAAGGTGTGAGACTCGCAGATCACCTGCAGAAACTCTGCCGAAGGCTGCCTGACTGCCATGCTTGGGGCGGCAAAAAACATAGAGCCACCCCTGAGTGCATGAGTTGGTGCCACACAGAGTAGGGTGGCCATATTTCCCAAAGGGAAAATGAGACACTGTGTGGGGCTCAGCCACTCACCCGAGCCCCCTTCCATGTGGGGGGCTGGCATTTGGGGACACCCCCTCCCTGCACATGGGGATGGCCTAAGCCAGATGGTGTCACTGCTTGTCCAGGCCCTGCCATGCAGGGCTGGTGTTGCCACTCGCTCCCCCCCAAAAACATTTCTCTACACTCTGCTAAGGGAGCATTCCCCACTTTTTGGCCAAAACTGGGCCTGTGTCCCGTTTGATGATCAGTTGGCAAAAGCAAATGGGACTTGGGACCAGTTTTCCCCCCAAAATTGGGGGGCCCAGGGTAGGGTTAAAAAGGGGACTGTCCTGGTCAAAACGGGACATATGGTCACTCTAACAGAGAATTGGGTTCTCAGCAGACTGCCTTGTACTCCAATGCACAGGAACAGACTTTCCTGTGCACCAGGTCGCAACACCACTCACTGATTTTTGGCCTGGCTATCCCCTGTCTGTTCAGAGGGGTGGGAGAGGAGACTGAGTCATATTTTGGTGGCATTGGGACCACGCAGCTGGAATGACACTCCAGAATGCTCTGGCAGCAGCTGTACCAATTTAGTGCAGGACCCAGGAGCGGCGCCAGGGTTTTTGGTGCCCTAGGCGGGCGTCCTTCCGCGCTCCCGGTCAGCAGCAATTCGGCGGCGTGGGGGGGTCCTTCGGCACTCCCGGTCTTTGGGGCACTTCAGCGGCGGGTCCCGGAATGAGTGAAGGACCCATCGCAGAATTGCCGCAGAAGACCCAGAGCGCGGAAGGACCCCCAACTGCCAAATTGCCGCCGAGGGTGGCAAAATGCCGCTCCCCCAAATCCTAGCACCCTAGGCAACCGCCTAGGTCACCTAAATGGAAGCGCCGGCCCTGGCAGGACCATCGCTTAAAAGTGGTCAGGCCCTGGCCCACTCCCCCCTGCCCCTAGCTCTGTGGCCTGTGGAACTTTGAGCAAGTTCAAAAACCTGTGGGAGGGAGGTAACATTCACTGCTCCTCTCAAACTAATTGGCACCACTGGATCAGGATCAGGCCCATGAAGTTTATTCTTATCAAGAGAAATGAAGTACTAATTCTCCAATGTCTCTTTGTAGGGAAGTACTGTGGTTCGCCTAAGTCAACATAATAGTTCAGCAAATGTATGCCTTTGGTCAAAACACAGTTGTTTCTGGGAACTTCAAGTTTGGTCCCTAGACCGAGCTGCAAATCCTACAAAAAAGCTTTCAGTAATTTCTGTAGAATTTTTGTTTTGATGTAATAATATGATTTGTAGTGATGTGTTTTCATCTGTCAGAACCCTTTAAGGGGATGGCCGGTCCCATGCTGCTGTTATGAAGTATCGGCCTCTTTAAGGCTTGGCCTTCAAAGTGTTTGTAATCCTGAGAAGGAACATCTGGCTTAATGAGAGCAAGTGATTGAAAGCCAGGCCTGATGGGATATAGAAAAGGCAGGCTTTCCTCAAGGTGAAGGAGTAGCTGGTTGGTTCCTGAGTCTGAAGGTAATCAGGAGATGCACAAGATTTTTCTTAGTGTCTGGGCTTGTGGGAGAGCTAGGGTAGGACATAGCCCTCGAGTGAAGAAAGGATCAGTATATTAAGGCAGGATCAGATGGCTACTCCTGTGAACAAGGTGTGGGGCTAGGGCCTGGGATAGAGATAAAGACTGAGTTCCCCTACACTTCAGCTATGCCACCTGGAGTTAGTGAGTGGAGACCCCTTTAGCCGAGGAATTAAGGGACTGTTTGGAACTCCAGAAGCCAGTGAAAGTACTTATTTTATTTAAGAATCTTGGTTTATCCCTCAAAAATGAGGACGTGTCACACACACACACAGAATCACAGAACTGGAAGGGACCTCAAGAGGTCATCCCTGTCCTTTGACAGCAGGGTGAAAAACACCAGTGCAGCCGACCGACCCCTGTGAGGCTGTTATTGGTAAGGAAACTGAGGAATGAAGCTGGGTATAGGAGATGTACATCCACATCTTCACAGTATCTAAATAATCATTAAGTCAAAAAAATTAAATACAAAGAACTCTAAGAAGTAATTAAAGCATTAATAAAGAGCACACTGCCCTGCACAAATCCAGAGTAAAACAAACCTTGCTTGGGAGCAAATATATAGAGGTTGAGAGGGATGGAACTGGCTTTTCAACCTGTGGCTAGAGCTTGGAAAGGACACAGCCCCTGTGCATCCTGCAGGACTACAAGATTGAAGAGGTATTGGTCAGACTTCTCTTTTTCCCTGTCTTGTCCTGCACCTGTCCTCTACACTGATTTCTGTGGAGTTGGCAGGGACTCCAATTCTACATACACAGGGTTGCACAGTTCCCCTGTGTAAGCGTCCTATAGCAACTCAGTTGACACATAATAACCATGGATATAAGTGAATTTCACCCTAAATTAACTGAATGCACAAGTGATTTGAGTGCTTTACCATATCCAACTCCAATTCCTCAGGAAAGTCTCCATTACAAAAAAAAGGAGGTAGTTGTACAAAACAACCATTCCACTCTGTGCTAATCCAAATTGGCCAGTCCTTGAAATATTGAGGTCTGAGAAACATTTAGTATAGTATATATTTCTGTACTATGAAGAAATTGTAATGTTGTATGTACATTCAGAGCAGGCTTAATAAGAATAATACATGACAATGGAATTACTTTGTTATGATTACACAATAAAAATCAAAGTCTAAAACAATATCATTGTGCTGAGCCAAACACCCTACAAAATATAAAGGGTCTAGGCACCATTTCAAAAAGGTATCCATACCATAAAGTCGTACTGAGGGTATTCTATTGCCCCATGAAAATAATGGAAATCCTCCTGTGACTAAAAGCCTCTCCCCTCAAAACTCGAAAAGTTTCTGGTCAGAGCCCAGTATACTTAACAACTCAAAAATTAATTATAAAGCCTAAAACTCAATCAACACACCAGGATTTCTAGGTGCTATGGTAATACTAATAAATAATAAAAGCAAGCAGTTCAGAGAATGAAGTAGCCCGTAAGAACAATCTAGCTGCATTGCAGTATTCTAGTCTTCCCAGCCTTGTATAGCCAGTAGGAAATCATTTGCACTCAGAATTCATCCTTGCCACTGCTTCAACCCAGAGACTGAGCTACCTGGATCAATAAACTTTCTAAGGGCTGGTCTACACTACGGGGAAAAATTGATCTTAGATGCGCAACTTCAGCTACGTGAATAACGTAGCTGAAGTTGAATATCTAAGATCGGATTACTCACCCGTCCTCACCACGCGGGATCGATGTCCGCGGCTCCCCCTGTCGATTCTGGAACTCCATTGGGGTTGGTGGAGTTCCGGAATCGATATAAGCGCACTCAGGGATCGATATATCGCGTCTAGATGAGAAGCGATATATCGATCCCCGAGCAATCGATTGTAACCTGCCGATACGGCGGGTAGTGTAGACGTAGCCTAAGAACCTGTCAACAGACATAATTAAGAGTAAAAAGAACATGAAAAAACACTCAGGTATCAGTTGATGGATACCTTGGGCAGTGGTAAATGAAGCAGTCACCTCTCAGTTAATCAAGGAGTTACAACCACATAAATTTGCTTCCATGTGTTTAAGTTGTAGGGGTTGTTATTTATATACAATCTTGTAGCTGAGATCACAGTTGCCGATTTTCACGTGATAAATAATCACCTCAACTTTCACAATAAGCCAAAAATCAAGCTAATCTCATTTCAAAACAGGGCCAAACCAAGCCAATCCCTAAGAACCCCAACACTCTATGCGACTAGATCCCCTGGCCTGCAGTCTGGGACTGTGGTGGGCCCACTGCGCACCCCTGACTCTCTCCCCCCTTTATCCCTGCTTGCCCCTTGTCCCTGCTTGCCAGGAGCCAATAAAAAAAAAAAAGAAGTAACAAGCTACAACAAGCTACAAGCCAAAAACTAGCCAACAAGCAACTCACAAGCCAATTAAGCCAAAAACAAGCCAAATTTCTGCGTTTTTTTCATGGGTTTGGAATGTCTGGCTGGGATCCTTTCAACTAGATGGATAGTCCCTAAACCTGAAAGTTGAGAAGGAGTCCAAGAAAAGCATATAGGTGCTTTGGAGCAGATATTTGGTCTGAAAATAACCTTCAGAGAAGTTCAAAAGAGTATCTCCTTGAAAGCATGCACACATCAAGCCTCACAATGAGTAAAGAAAATAAAATTACTATGTTAAGAAAGCAAAATTACACATTGATTAAACTATTGTCATTTCAATACAAAGTGAATTTTAGCAGTTGCATAATAAGCAATTCACAGGGGTGATTTAATATGGAAATACCTTCAGACCTTTAAGGTCCACATATAAGGACGCTCAAAATCTCGACATATGCTTGAGTGGTTGATCATTTTGCATCAGATTCTGCAACTAAATATCAGAAGAGTAGCAGTTATAAAGGAGAAATCAATGATGCTCCCAGCATTAAAAGCTGAGATATTTGCTGTCTTAATTTCTTCACTAACAGAGAAGCTAGAAATGCAGAGATGATTATTTCATTATGTGAGTACTAACTGAGTAGCATCATTATGAAGATGTGATTACAAACTAGAATTCTGTGTAATCCCTGTAGCCTGTGACACAACAAAAGAGTAAGAGGTAACAAAAACACAGCCTGCAGATCAGAAAGAATAAAAATAGTGTCATGAAGAATATGCAGACACTGAAAACCTCTACATGGATGTCCCAATGCTGCATACTCAGATTATTTCATAAAATATCAGAATCTTAAGTATTGGCTGTGAAGAACAATTCTGCAATGCAAGCAATCCAACAAATTATACAGCACATAGCAAGAGTCATAATCAATCAGGACAGAATTTATGTTGTGCCTGAAAGCCTTACTAGAATTCATGTAGCAATGCTTCAGCTGGTAGATCTTTTGTTAATTGAGATGCAACAATGCATTCCAAAATGCATTAAGAAATGGCAGATGTGCTACTGCTGATAATTTCTCTAGAAATCAGAATCAAATAATAGCTTTTTAACAATTAGAGTAATCATAGTAATTTTAAGAGTGGATAGAACAAGGATGATATTAACATCGTTTGTGATATTATAAAAAATTTGAATTAATACTTGGATAAGCTCCATCATTAATCAAGGAATAAATTCATCTTGCAAGTAGATTTCTTGAGAGCAGTTAATAACTGCCATCACACTTTTCTGAGACTACAAATCAAATATAGCTAGAAGAGTGACTGATATTAGTTGTCTGAAAGTGACAATTCCCCTCTGAATATCACCAGAATAATGTGACCTGTATAGTATCAAGATTTGAAGTTAAATGATCTTATCAGGAAATACTTCAGTAGTCAACTTGATAAGTACCCAGCATAACGGAAACAGAGAGATCTGAGACACTTCTGCTTTATTTCAAAACTAAGTGAACAGTCGCATTTTTTTGTATAAATATTCATTTGAATTCAACAGTAAATTCTGATTCGACCCTGTTTGCTTCCCTTTAACCTTCTGTGTTTAAAAACTGCACCTTTACTGAAACAAATACTTTCCAAAGCAAATTTTTAACTCAAATGCCTGAGAATTCACTAAAAGCAAAACTGGAATTCATATCTGATTGTCAGTTTTTCAGTTCATGTGTGTCAATTACCTGAATCCTGTAGTGTTGTTTCTGTTCCCTGACTGCACAATTTATGTAACTAATCAACATGAACTAATGTGCAAATACCACACTTGAATTTGGAATTCATGCCATAAAACAACTTTGACACTTTGGAAGGAAACATTCCCTAACTGACTGCCATAGTTTAACCAATGAGTACCGCCAGATGGCTTCCTTGAATCAGCACCCGTATGTATGAAGGGCACTCCAGGGACACTAAACCATTGCACGCAACCCTGGGAAACCAGCAACAACTGATTGGGCAAGAGCTAGTTTAGTTCTTTTTAAAAAAACCTTAAAATTAAAAATTTACAACTGTATTACAGCAGGTGAACTCCCTACCTGCTAGCATTTGTACCTTGCTCCCCTAATACCTAGTACCATGGAGGCTCCTGGTCTCTGCCTCTCCACCAAATTCAAAGCCAGTAGATGAGGGCTTTCTAAGACCCATATTATTCATGCTCATTGCTGGTAACACAGCAGGATAGTGTGTATGTGCAGTAGTGTGTACTTGAACCTAGTACTGAGAGTAGGTATTCATTTCCTAGGATGATTGCTGTTCCTTTCAGGAACAGATTAAGATTAAATGTGCCCCAGATTTACCAGCCATTCAAAGATGACTCCCTATGTCCAAATGGATAGGAGAAGACCTGAACACTCCAAACAACCACCAGATCTTTATTCTGAGCTCACTCATGGCTGGCAGTTGGCTTCCTCATCTCCATCAGAAGAAGCCAAGCACTGACCAGCTCATTCAGCTCCAGCAGGGTCTCTTCCAAGCTGGGAGACAGCTCCAGGCGCTCTTCACCTCACCCCCCTGTGTGTTGGACAAGGCCAGCGTTAGACTTGATGGGCCCAAGGCAGAAACTAAGGAGTGGCCTCGACCCCTTCTTCCTTTACCTGCTCACACATTGGATTTCTGCAACGTTTCTGAAGCCTAAGCCCAAGCCCCATTGCATGGGGCTTAAACTGAAGCCCAAGTCCCATCACTCAGTGCTGAAGCTAAAGCCTGAGCCCCATCATGAGGGGATGAAGACTAAGCCTGAGCCCCGCCATGTGGGGCCCCTTATGGTGTAGCACTTCGAGCAATTGCCCTGCTTGCTACCCCCTAATGCTGGCCCTGGTGTTGGAGGGGGCATAAGCAGAGAACTGTCCTGCCCCAGTTGTTCACAGGAGGAGAGAAGAGAGGGGGAACAGAGCTTTCCTGAGCCAACTTTTTAGCTCCTGACTCTCTTCCTGTGAGACTAGCTTCACATTGTGGGGAAAGAGCTTTGCCTGCAACAGGTCTGACGGTTATTTTGCTCCAGAAGGTGGCTAAGTGGGACTGACAGCCATCCACATGGCTCAAATTCACTAGAAGGCTGGAACTTCTCACACCATCATGCCTGGCTTCAGCCTGGCCAAAATCTCATCACTCATGAAAAAAATCGCCAGAGATGGCAACACTGAGAATGGCAACTGTAGTGGCAGCCAGGAGCCAATGGGAGTTTTAGTAGCTGTTTCAGCAGAGATACAGGGGAAGAAAGGAGGACTAGAGATCAAATATGTGTGATATGATGAAATCTAGCTGCATTATTCTGTGTTCTATTCTATGATCAGCTACACTATGTGGAGTGCTGCTTGGGGCAGAGCAATGAACTCAGAGTGGTAGTTCTGGATAGCTCTGGAGACCTGGGATGTCTAGCCGTGAGTACAAAATTTTGGAAGTGTAAAGAGATGTTCATGAAATATTGTGATTTGGAGATGCTCCCTCATAAGGGATTGTATTGTGAGTGTGGGAATTTGGAGATGTGCTCTGGAGGTGGGGATTGGGAGCACCCACATGGCTGTGTGCAGCTGTTCACCAGAGATGCTTTCCAGTTGCTTTTATTAAAGTTTTATTCCTGTTTCATTTACTGGTTTGTTATTTAATGAACCCCAAGATTGTTACAGAAAAGTAGAAGGTGACTTTCCTGGGTCTCTGCGCTGAACTCACTTAAACCCTGGAGCACCAAAAAATCAGGAGGAGAGTTGCTCTTGATGTGAAGAGAGTGGCAATCACCCTCTGGAAGCTGCCCCCTGCTCCCTGTTGCTACCAGGCAGCGTGGAGTCAACTAGACTAGTGCTGGTGGATCCACCACTGGACCTGCTGTGCTGGAAGTGTGCAAGGTTATTCTGTGTGTGAATACTACAGGTACTCATGATGGACATGTGCAGGAGATAGGGTTGCCAGGTGACCGGTTTTCAACCGCAACACTTAGTTGAAAAGGGACTCTAGCAGCAGGGGCGGGTCTATGTATTTTGCCGCCCCAAGCATGGCAGTAAGGTGGCTTTTGGTGGCACACCTGCAGGCAGTCCGCTGGTGACACTGATTTGGTGGGATGCCTGTGGGAGGTCTGCTGGTCCCGTGCCTTCGGCATACCCGCCGCCGAATTGCCACCAAAGCCGTGTGACCGTCAGACCTCCCGCAGGCATGCTGCTGAAGGCAGCCTGGCTGCTGACCTCATGGCGACCAACAGGCTGCCCCCCGCGACTTGCCACCCCAGGTGCACACTTGGTGTGCTGGTGCCAGGAGCTGCCCCTGTCTAGCAGCTCCAGTCAGGAGTGAAATCTTAGCTGTTAGTCTTGTGGTCAAACAAATGGAATACACCTCACTCCAACAGTTCTACTGAGGGCAGCAGTAACAGATGATGATAAAGGAGTTCTGGAAGGCAATATATCTGGGGATATAACTAACTCAGCACTGGATCTACACTATCTGGGCTTCTTTTATGAATTAAAACTGCCTTCCTTCCAAAAACGAAGGACATACCTGTTTGGTATGATACACGAGAAAATAGCACTCCGGATACTCTTTGGCACAAGTGTAGCAAATGCAGATCTAGTGTAGATCCACAAAACAGATGTGTTTAAAACAAGATATTACATTGCCTTCCTACCATAGGATATCTTATGATTGACAAAGGCCAACTTACATGAAAATGGGGAGGGATATTTTCTTTGTGTTATCTGCAATAAATATTGTGCTTAAGGAAAGACAATGGGAAGAAGGCATATTGTCATGGCTAATGATGAAAGTGATGGTGTCAAACAATGTGGAAAAATTGTTCCAGAACAGACTGCCTTTCTACTACGTACTGTACTGGTTCTGTGAATTGAAACCAACATTTTCAAACTTAAAGTTAGGCACCTAGAAAAAGTCGCTTAATGTTCAGAGGTACTGGATTTTCCATTCTGAAAAAAATCCCACTATGTGACTGAGCTGACAAATCAAAACTGGCCATACAAAAACTCGCACCACAAATCACCACCAAAAATCAAACAAAGAAAAAAGGGAATCACCCAGTCGCCCTGAGCCCCTGTATAATGGCAGTGCTGCCAACTCTTGTGATTTTTCTCTTGAGTAGCACAATTTTGGCCCTGCTGCATGGCCAAATGATGTAAACAGCTACAGCTTTCATGCAATTTTCAGACCTGCCAAGGAGAAACGCACCTCTGATTGGCTGGCTTCCTCACCCCGCTACCTTCTTAGAAAAAGAGGAGCATCCCCTTTCATGAAAGAGCTGACTCTTCTCTGCTTCCTTCTCCTCCATTACCACCAGGCCAGGACAAGGAGTGAAGAGGACCCCTGCTGCAACTTGCCTCTGCCCCAGATCTGAAAAGTCCCTGGAGCTGGTCAGTGTCCTATCCTGGAAGGCGAAGAAAGAACAGAGGTGTGTTGAGGGCCAAGAGGCATATGTACGGCTGAGTGGGCAGAGTTGATGTGATGCTGAAAGACCCATAATCACTTGATGTAGGGTACATAATTGATGTAGGGTTTGGAGGGAAGTTATAAAATTAATTATCAGTAGGGCTTAAGGAGAAGCTGGAAGCTCTGCATTTTCATGCAGCACTTGATGTAACTTTCTGCCATTTTATGCAAATTAAAGATCCACTGGCTTTTTGTCACAAGGTGTAGGCAGGTATGGATTTTGGAAAAGCAAAGTAAATTAGAATCAGTGTGTTACAGTGACCTCACTCAGAGTTGACCATTATCACTCACATATTAGAAGTGCACAAAGGGATTTCAAAATTAAGATGACAAAACAGATTTTTTTTGTTAATTTATTATTATTTTTTGAATAATCTTATCATTTTGGGGGGTCTGCCTCATGATTTTTGAACTTTTGGGGTTAGCAATACTGTAGTAACTGGAAATTAAGAAAACGAAAACAAAAAATAGAGACTGAAACGAAGATGAAAAACAAACGGGTCAGTTTTTGTTTAGTTTTCATCAAAATGCTTGAAAACTGAGACATTGGGAAAAGACATAACTGGTTTTGTGAAAACGTTCTTAAAAGCCATTTTCTGGCAAATAACTTCATTTGAATAATTTCAGCCTTGGTAATAATAAATAACAAAATTTTAAAAATTCTCAAACAATCTGGGAGCTGAAATTTATTTGTATAGACATCAGCGTTGCCAGCGTGTGTTTTTATTGTGAGTCTCATGATATTTGGTCTTTTCCTAAAGCCCCAGCTGCTGCATTAATGTGACCATGTGAGAATCTTACTGTTTATTTTTATAAAAAAGGAAATGTATAGCCTTTATGGTTGCAGAGAAAATGTGACACAAGTGGACCCTAAAGGCTCAAAAACCAGCAAACAAATAAAAAGTATCCAAAATTTATTATTTTTAAGACAAGATCATGATTTGGGGGCTGGGAGGAGCTAACTCATGATTTTTGAATGCATAGGGTTGGCAATGTTGTTGACTCTTCTTTGAAGAGTTACAAATAACAAACCATGTCAGGGGAAAAAAATCAGTTCGGTCCTGAGCAATCTGTGAGTAGAAAAAAATTTATTCTGTCTGCAATGGACTTTAGATCAGACCTAGTTGTGGCAGTTCTATGAAGCTTGTCTGAGAAATCCTAATAGTTCTTCTGTAGCACACTGAGGCCTTAACTGAGGAAAACATTTTAGCACCTGCTTCATTTTAAACAGGTGAGTAGGCCTATTGAAGTCAGTTACACTACTCCCATCCATAAAGCATATGCTTACCGTGCTTTGTTGTATCAGGACCTAATTACTGAAGCCTGCTTGTTTGAGGAGAAATAGTCTGTAATGTGCAGTGTATTCTGTGGCCCTGATTCTCCTGTGTTTTGCTCCTTGCCTAGTCACTTGCATATGTATGATGCGAGTACAAAGTGAGGGCAAAACGCTACCATTTTGACTTGGAGAGACAAAGTGGATGAGTTAATTTCTTTCATTGAACCAACTTCTGTTGGTGAGAGAGACAAGCTTTCAAACCACAGAGTTCTTCCTAAGGTCAGGAAAAGGAAATCCCAGCATCACAGCATGCTGCAAAGTAGAACAGATTGGTAGTTTTATATCCACTTTGCACTGCAATAAATGACTATGCAAGACAGGGAAGAGCAGGGCCTGTTTATTATAATATATGCTATTCCCTTAAAGGGTCTAACAATTCATATGCATTTTAAAAATCCATAGTCTGCAGTCAGACAAATTCCATCCAGAGACTAGTAGATGGCTGTACATTTTTGGATATTCTTTAAGCAAATTGCAATGAAATTCATCAAAAAAAGATTAGGTAAGGGAAAACACAAAGGCAGAAGTAAAAGCTAGACCAAAGATGTCGATACAGAAACTGGAGTCCACCATAGGAACCACAGGAAATCAGTCAAGTAGGACGTGATCATCTGATTCATAAGGTGCTGAAAAAAGCAGTCACTGCTCTAAGTCCTTAGACTGTATAAACGTAACTGATTGTGCTATCATTACAAACAAAAGCAGGCAATACATTTTCAAGACCTGACATTCCAGACCAATAAATTGTTCCCTAGAATGGCAGTCTGATATATACAAGGGAAAAAGCAACTTAGAAAGATTAATTTTGTTAATTGTGCTTATATAGAATTCTCTTATTTTGAAGATCAAAGCACAGCTATTGCCTAACATGGCCAGTGAATGTTGTGATGAGTTCATATTGTGATCTAAATACTAGGTTAGGGTGGCAAAGATTAAAGGGAAGGAATGAGAAATTAAAATTTTTTTTGACCAGCACCACAAAACTTTGCCTTTTAAAGGTGAATTTATATCTTCTGAAAGCTGTTAAATTAGCAGCTCTGGATATAAAGATTATCCTTTTATCCACAGAAGAGACAGTGGCAGTGCAAGCTTTCCTATAATTTCTTACCAAGACACCTCCTCCAGAATTGTATGACTTCAGCCTCCAGGCCCATTGATATCTTGGCCACTCTGCTCGGTCTGCCAACAAGGGTTATAACTAGTGTAAATTTTGGTGATGGGTTTTTAAATGTGGATATTAACCAGTAGGAACTAAACAGAAACCAAAAGCAATTCATGTAAGGTAGCTTCCAAACAGCCATCAACAACTTTCATTTACTACTGACGAAAGAGGAGTCATACCTACAGAAAAGAGGCTCTGTATCCCATTAGCAGTCTGCAAAGCCAACCATCCCTTCATTTTTACATGTTTTCTCCAAAAACTGTCTCTTTTATTAGAAAAAAGAGTTATTTTACTTATTAGTCTTCAATTATAGGTTCAAAGATTAATACTCTGATGAGAGAATTTGACAACAGCATCACCAACAGACTTACTGAAAGATATGTATTTTCCTGCATAATAAAATAGGATCTTAAAATGCTTTACTGACATTCCTAACTGTTTTGCCAAAGTGTTAATTACATGCTGATTTAGGGGTACATTTTCAATGCACTTATCTCCCATTTGTGGTATTTGCATGTCTAATCCCTATGCAATGAACTGCTAATTTACCCCTTAGTGTTCCCAAGAAATATAATTTGTATGCACATAAAATATCAATGTAATATCTAGAGATGAAATCCAGCAGAAACAGTTTACTATGAAATCCAGTCTTTGTTCCCTTATTTTTCCACTTCGCCGACTGTTGCTTTTTCTAAGTACTTCTACAGATTTCTCCCACAGCCCTTCATTATATTGGGTTTTTATACCACTTTATTTGGGAAATAAAACTAAAAAGCATTTTACATGGCTTGATTTCCCATGATTGTTGAGATGATTTGCTAGACTTAAAAAAAACCCTAACAACTGAAACCTTACGTAAAGGTGCCAGAGTGCAAAATGCTAATCAGTATAAGGAAAAAAATCTAAATTAACTCTCCCTTTAATACAAAGGATGTGAGATATATTTTATTTGAATCAAATACTATTTAGCAACTTAAGCATCTGCAGCACTTCTGATAACTTGGATAAGATGTATTGATTTCTCAATTGATCTTTTTAATATACCTTCTCTTGAGGGAGTTCTTACTGAACAGCAGTGAGTGACCCTGCTAATACCAACTCTAAACAGTGTGGAGGTGTTCAGATATTCATGATGGGTAGTTATTGGATTCCAAATTACTGTAGATCTGCATTTTTCACTTGGAGGAACTATTTTGTTTATGTATTTATCTCATATAGTTTGCAGCATTTGAAGTCTTTTAATTACAAAGCGTTCTTTTTCCAGAGAGGAGAGCTAAACCTGAATAATTAGAACCATTTACACAAACGTGGGAGATTTACATATGGACTGAGATGGTATATAGCCCTAGAGCTACTGTATATTAACCTTTTCCTCCAGCTTCAGAGTAATACATAAAGAGGACATTTTTCTCGAACATCCAAAACAGATCTATATGTCAGAATAATACATAGGAATAGATTTAAAAATCCATGGATTTATGCTCTGATAGCTGCAGTGTTATAAAAACGAGTCATGAAATTTTAAACAAGACTATTTTTTTCCTTCAAACATGAAGCAAAGTAATTGTAAATAAAAATTCTTTACTTTTTCTCTGAAGCAGTTTTAAACACTAAGAGATAAAGGATGAAACCCTGACCCTGTTGAAACCAAAAGGGAGTTTTGTCACTGACTCCAATGAGGCAAGGTTTTCACCAAAGTGTGCAACCCTTATACAGGTAAAAGATCCCATTGAACTCAGTGGAAGTTTTGTCTGAGTAAGCATTGCAGGACTTCACCACAAATATTTCAATAAAGTGTTTTCTAAAGTTTAGAACATCTCTACCATATCATACACTCAAAGAGAAATTGCATCTTAAGAACAAATTCTAAACATTCCCTGGCAAAGATAACTTGAAAATCCTAGAACTAACCATTCAGAGAAACATTTTATGTTCTAAATAGCTAACCACTGAAGAGCACTTCTGAAAAGAAAATAAAACAATTTTCAGCAACGTATATATGAACTCTAATATGCAATTCTTAGGGCTAAATGATGACCGCCCATGAGTAGAGACAGGGTGCAGGAGCCCCATGCTTCCGTACCAGTCCTGCACAGAGAAAGAAGCCATAATGAAGGCTGTCTACACTCAGTTAGAAAGAGGATGTCAATAATGCTCCTGGGACACACATTGCCACCGGGTGGATGAAGGAGAGGATCTGGGATATGGCCTTGTCCTGAAAATATGTAGGTGGCTTCACTTAAACTATGAAGCTCATGCTATCCTTTCCATACAGGTGTAGCAAGGACTTACCCTCTTTTCCTCTACCCTGTCCCCCTCACCCCACTTCTTTTCAGTGTTCCCTCTCCTGTACTTTTCTTTCCATTGGGCTCATCCCTTATTAGCTAAGCCTACCAAAACAAAACAAAAACACCCACAACATGAAAACAAACTGTTTGCTGCCATCCTATCGTTCACTCTGCTTGTTTGTTACACCCTTTTCCCCACGCTATATTTTGTCAATTTAGGTTTTAAGCTCCTCAGGGAAGGGACTGTCTACTACTGTGTTTGTATAGTACCCAGCACAGTGGGACACCATTCTTCGTTAGCCCTTAAGCGCTACCAGAATAAACATGGTTACTGATAAGAACTGGGGGTGAGTATGCTTCCTCATTGCCCCATAAAGGCATTATGCCTGCCTCCAGTCTCTGTAGACATAAAGGGCATAATTCAGAGGTGATGTTTAAGGTGATGTAAGTTAGATCCTCTTGCAGTAACACACTCCTTTGGAGTGGATATAAGTAGTTGTAAGGGAATGCAACTGACTGTTAAATAATTTAACTTGATGCCATCTTAAACATCTCTGAATTTGGTCCACTGCTTCCAGCTAATGCTGCTCACGTGGTGCACTTCCTTCCTCCCACCATGCAGTTACAGCTATGGGAGTCATAATTGAGCCTGTGGTTCCTGCCTGACTCTGGACTGATCTAACATTTTTAGAGACATTTTTGGTGACATTCGCAGTATATTATACTCCCAAAACTTGTTAATACTGAGAGTTGGACTGCTAAAAATACATCCTTTAGTACAAACAATCTCCACCACTAAGTATCTCCTTTCTATGAATCACAAATTCTCCTCAGTCTGCATATGGAACTCCTGTTGATATCAATGAATGTTCCATGTGCAGACTGAGCAGTACATACTCCTGGGGTTGCACCTGACCCTACCATTACTCAGCCCAAACCCAATCACTGGTGAGCCAAAAATCCTTTCTTCTGGCATAGAGTTAAAAACAGTGCCTCTTGCAAAGTATTATGCAGTTCTATATAAAGCAAAGGATTTTGTGGGTGAAGCTAACGCTTGTTCAATAATGTTGTTGAATCTCAGAGAGAACTTTGTTTTCATTGTATTTTGTAGCTTTCTTCCGAAGAAACACATAGTCTTATACAATTGTGTTTAGTTTGAAATTGAATAATTAAATATTGAAAATGTCCTTGAAATTGATATGGATACAATTAAACTAGTTCTAATGGCCCATTGACCACTAGGTGGCACCAAATAGCCATTAGTCATAAACTTTCTGTGGCTCAAAAGCTTAGTAGATATATAGAGTGCCAAATACAGAGGATTCACCTACATTTTACCTGCAATGTTGGCCTATTTAAAACTAAAAAGGCAATGATCTAAACAAGTTAGGAATGATTTTAATCATACAAGTGTATAAATACACTAAAAAATAAATTAATTGTGGCTGATTTAAATGTAAAGTTCTGATGACTTTGTCTTGGGAAGGATAGTACTATGTGAGATTAATTGCTTCCATTTATCAAAGGAAGGAAAGGTTTTATACACAGACTAATATCACTTCCTATATAAGTTATACTAACATATGTATTTAAGGAGTGCTGGGACATAAACAAGACACATGCCACAAAGATATGTACACTAATAATCAAGTTATCAGTACAAATACATACATAAACTCTGCCACACACCATAGATTAAAGCCTTATTATAAATGAAGATAATAGTAATCATCTGCTTTTCAAATTTATTTTGGGAAAACATCAGGTGGTGTCTTAAATCTAACAGTAAAAACTAGTGGAGGGCCTGTCATATTGTGGGGTATAGTCAGTAAACCTTGAGCTAGGATGTGGGTATTATAGATCCAGTTCTATTACTTAAATTTCAATGTTCCAGCTGTCAGTGTTTGACAGAGTCACTGGCTTAGTAGATGAGGGAAATGGTAGACCTGATATATCTTGATTTTAGTGAGGTTTTTGACACAATATCACACAACATTCTCAAAAGCAAACTAGGGCAATGTAGTCTAGATGAAATTACTATAAGGTGAGTGCACAAATGGTTGAAAACTCATACTCAAATGGTAGCTATCTACGGTTTGCTGTCATACTGGGAGAACGTATCTAATGGCATCCCACAGGAGTCACTTCTGAGTCTGGTACCATTCAATATTTTCATTAATGACTTGGATACTACAATGGCGATTTTGCTTATAAAACTTGCAGATGGCACCAGGCTGGGAGGGGTTGCATTTAGGATAACAGGAATAGGTGGTAATAGGTAACCATTGTGCTCTTCCTGATACAGGAGAGAAGGAATCACCCCCTACAGTAAAGGACAAGAAGCCTCATACCCCTAAGGCTGGGAGGTCTGCTGCCACCACTGAAAATAGGAAACGTAGGGTAGTGGGTTGGAGACTCTCTGCTGAGGGGACGGCGGCACCCATCTGTTGCCCTGCATTTCTCAGAAGTATGGTGCTGCTGGGGCCTGTATCCGAAATGTCGACGTAGGGCATTGTCGAGGTTATTCCAGCCTTCCTGACTACTATCATGACTTCTCATCCTGTGGCACAAATATACTGCGATGTTGACTGAGCGGATCAAGCGTGGCTACAGGCTCTGGGATATGGGGAAGCGGTTTGGAGCGCAGGTATTTATTATCTCTATCGTTGTTGCACTGTCAGGTGTTCCATTGTGCAGATACAGTTAAATGTCTACGTCCGGTATATGGCATGCCTGTGGCCTGTCAAGGCATAGTGTCGCAGGAGGAAGGCTTGTTTCGTTGAGCCACGTGTATGGCCTTATTCAGGTATAGACCTCCCTGGCTCTCAGTCTATGTACGTATGGTGTCTCACTCTTTTAGTAGGACACACAATATATAGACTATACTTGACTGTGCATCAACCTAGTTCGAGTGCATTCTTATAGATTCTACGCCGTTTCTCAGCCTGTATGGTGTGGATCAGTACCCTGAGATAGCCCCAGGCTCAACATCGTAACCTGTTTCTTAAAGCCCTCTTTCATGATGTTGCGGTCTAGACTTCGTTGCAATAGAGTGTCTTTCCTCTTAAAGGAACGATGATTTCGATCGTGGGAGAGGGGTGCCTTGGCGCCAAACTCTCCAAGATTGGGCTCCGAGGCATATACTGGCGAGAGAAAGCCGAGGGTCAGGCAAAACTGGGAGGCACGATCAAAACGTATCTTATATGCTATATACAAGAGTATGCGTAAAGGGAAATGGAAGTGCTTCTAAATAAATACAAGCTATGAACACTTGTTGGCATCACTGAACTTGGTGATACTCCCATGTGGATATTGGTGTGATGGAGAGTCTTTGCTCAGAAAGGATAGACAGGGAAAAGGAGGATGTTTGCCTTACTATATTAAAAATGTCACACTTGGACTGAGGGTGGACGATGACCTTGGAGACTGAAGTGTTCGGAGTATCTGGGTTAGGATAAAAGGGTAAAAACAAGGGTGAATGTCTGCTAGGCGGTCTACTACAGCCCACCACAGGTTGAAGAGTGGTGGGCTTTTAATACAGACTAACAATCATTCATAGCCAAGATTAGCTAGGTGATGGGCTTCAACGTATCCAGAATATATGTTTGGAAAAAACCACTCGGAAGATTCTATAGACTATCCAAAAGTTCCTGGGTGCATTCGCCAACAATTTATTTCAGTAGTTGAACAAGCTAGCTAGGGAGAAGTCTGTATTCTACACCTTGGATTTTAACAGAATAGGAGAACTCGTTGAGAATTGAGAGTAGAAGACGTGTGAAGTGTCAATAACATCTAGAGTCTTGCTTTGATTGATGCTCATACCTTCCGTAGGTGTGCGCGCCACCGCTGTGCTACGTTCGTCGGGACTTTTACCTAGCAACTCGGCTTTGGGCGGCAAGGGCCCCCTGGTAGTGGCCGCAATGGTCGGCTCGGAAATATACCCTGCCGCTCCGCGTCCCCCCGCCCCCCCTCCGCTCGTTCTCTTACTCCCGTGTCGGCTCGTTTGGACAACTTGTTGAGCGCAGATCTAACTGTTTCTCCACCTCCCTAGCAATTCACTCGTTTTCTCTTGAATTTTGTATATAGTTGAACTTTTAACAGTAGTTAGTAGTTAGCTATCGTTCTATTAGTAGTTTTTTGTAGATAGTTAGAAGGGATCGGGGGTTAGCCCCTTCCCCTACCCCGGTACCGGGCACATGCCTGGATCACCGGGCTTCAAACTGTGCGAAGCCTGTCGTAGGCCAATGCCCACAGGAGACCCGCACGACTCCTGGCTTAACTGCTTGGGCGAATCTCATCTGACGGACAAGTGCCAGATCTGTAAGGCGTTCAAGCCCCGAACTAAAAAGGAGCGGGACGTTCTCCTGAAACAGTTACTAATGGAGGCAGCGCTAACTCCTCCATCCTTGGCACCGTCTGCAGCACCGGGACCAAGCACCTCCGCGGCACCGCAACGCACACCTTCCGCGAAGACGCCGAGTCACCAATCTCCGGCACCAGCTTCTGCCCGGCACCGCTCGCTCTCGCCTCGGGGCAAGAAGCGCAAGCCTCCTGAGGCCGTTATATCCACACCGCAGTCAGAGCACTTAGCCAAACCGGACCGCCCGGCACTACAATCTGCCGTGGCACCGTTGTCCACCACACCGTTGATTCTGGCCTCAGAAGAGCCGTCGAGTCCGATGCCTACCAGCTCCCCGGCACGTGCCATGGTTGAGCTCATCGTGCCTTCCACCCCGGAGGCGTTCTCCGCAGCACGAGACCTGATCGCCCTAATGGAGCCTGAGCTGCCTCAACCCCCGGCACCGCCGGTGCGGGTCCCCCAGTCTATAGGCAAGCCAGCCCTTCTACAATCTTGTTCGCCCGGCACCATGGAACTTTGTCGTTCCAGGTCCCGATCCATGACCCCATCCAGGTCCCACAGACTCTCACGGTCTCGCCGCCGATCCTGGTCCCTCGGCCGCTCGCAGTCCCAGTACCGTTCCCCATCAAGGTACCGGTCGTACTCGTGGTACCGCTCGAGATCCCGCTCACCATCCAGGCATTACCAGCACCGATCCAGATCTCGGCACCACTCGCGACACCATACTTCCCGCAGCCGATCTCGGCACGGCGACTCCCAGTGCCAGTCGACCTCCCGGCACCGCGCTGGTCGTAGGTCCCGGTCACGCTCTCGGCACCGTCAGGACTCCTCCCCGGCACCGCATAGGGACGGTTCCAGTGGCTGCAGAGACCTGCATCACACGGTCTCCGCTCCTCCATGGCCATCTCGTCAACTGTCGATCTCCTCCCATGCCGAGATGGCATCATACGGAGAGTCAGACAACCAGCAAGGTCCTTATCAGTGGCCCTTTTGGACCCCATGAGCTTATCATCAGGGCCAAGGTGGCCACCATCCGCTGCCGCACTCCGTCCCCTCCGAACATCAGGCACCAGAGTCCACGGTGAGCAGACCCCCTCCAGCGGGGACCGAGTGCTTCCCTGCCCAGGTCTTGGAACAGCAAGAGCAGCCCCAGGACGTCCCGCATGACCAGGAGTCTCTCCAAGACCCTTTGGTCCCTGGGGTCTCTTCCTCCTCTTCCCCGGATGAGGCAGTGGCGGGGATGGCAACATCTGGACCGCCCCCAATCAACCTTAGGTCTCACCTTCTCTGCCGCGTGGCTCTAAACATAAACTTACCCGTGGAGGAGGTTCCTGAGGTGGATGACCCAGTAATCAGCATTCTCTCGACAGAGGCCCCAATGACGGTGGCGCTTCCCTTTATCCGCTCCATACAGGCTCGGGCAGATACAATCTGGCAAACCCCGGCATCGGTACCACCTACAGCCAAAGGGGTTGAGCACAAATATATGATCTCATCGAAAGGTTATGAATACCTTTATGTACACCCTCCTCCTTGCTCGTTGGTGGTCCAATCCGTCAACGAACGGGAGCACCATGACCAACAAGCTCCTGCACCCAAATCGAGGGAGGCCAGGCGCATGGACTTGTTAGGCAGGAAAATCTACTCTGCGGGAGACCTCCAGCTCACGGTGGCGAATCAGCAAGCCCTCCTGAGTAGATACAATTTTAACACCTGGGAGGCGGTGGGCAAATTCGTAGAGCTTGTCCCACAGGACTCCCGCCAAGAGTTCTCGGCTCTCCTGGAGGAAGG
>NC_133769.1:52146221-52188758 GCF_003597395.2 Chelonoidis abingdonii | reverse complement strand
CCCTAATACAAATTAATATTATTGAGAATACCATGGATTCACTTTCTCTTCTTATGGACATTTCGAAATTAATCAATTGTCTAACGTAATTTATATTTTAGAATACCTTTAACTCATAAGAGAAGAAAATTTAAGAAAACATTCCAATTACGTAGCATATGGAGACATCGACTGAAACAAAGATCATTAATTAAATTTAATCCTCACAGATTTTAGTTTGAATTTCAACTGTAACAAATTTCATGTCTTTTAATGAAAAAATAACACTAAGTTACTTCCTGGGCACGAGTTTTATCCCATAATACTAAATAGACTATTTGTTAATTAGATGTGTATATTTCACCGACACGCTTAAAAAAGTAGCATAGTCTAGCACAAAAATTTAGCATGAACAAATAATGTGTGGAATACATCCTTACTCATAGAGTGCTATGTTTTAGGCTGCTGTTAAACCCACACGGCACTTAATCAAACATAATCAAAACAACATCAAACCTTATTAAGGTATTAGCCCAAGCTATCTAATTAAATACTTCCCTTTAACCGTCGGAACCACAGGATCAGGCCAACAGTGGAAGAAAAAAGGTTGCACCGGGGCGTCACAGTAAAGCGCGGCATGGATTGTGGTGAAGTGGAGAGAGAAATTTAACCAAAACGACAAATACAAAACTGTGAGAACAGTTCCCGGCGCACAGATATATAATTAAAATAATATATACTTGCACCTCAATAGTAACATTTATAGTGACTCAGCAGTCGAAGACCAGTCTTCATGTATCAAAGGAGCAAAAACGTGTCGTTCGTAAAAAAACGTCTATCCGGAAAGCATTCGTGTTAATATAATTGGACAAACTTTCTGAGTCTTCTTCACAGGCGACACAATATAGAAGCTAGTGTCAAGGTAAAGCAAATTTTAAGACTAATTCTCCTTGATAGGTGAACGGTAACAAGTTATTTAATAAATATTACAAGTTTCACGGAGGCTTTTTGTCGACGGGATGTCCACAAAGAGCTACAACTGAAGTATACCCAGGAGAGAATTGCACCAATGTGTGTCCCAATCTCATTAACACAGGTCACAAAGGAACTTTTTAGGACTTCTCTCAGCCATGTCTAACAAGGTTTCAAGTGATACATCATGTTAACACTTGCTAATAAGTTCTCATCTCTAACTTTTCACTTATTAGTGAGGTACAAACACCCCTATGTTATGTTTGATATAACTCATGCAGGCTTCACAGTCCTCTTGGCTACCTTTCAATAATAGATCATTAGAACAAGAAAAATATGGAAAAAGCCGTGCAGTCGTGCAGGGTACTGGCCTACACGCCCCACTGCCCCAAATTCCCTACGCAACTTCATATCCAC
This sequence comes from Chelonoidis abingdonii, assembly GCF_003597395.2. Lineage (NCBI taxonomy): Eukaryota > Metazoa > Chordata > Testudines > Testudinidae > Chelonoidis > Chelonoidis abingdonii. The sequence goes on along the minus strand of NC_133769.1, from coordinate 52,187,390 downwards.
GGTAAAAAGGTCGGTGGTCAAGGGTGGTACATAGGAATTTATAAGTCCTAGAAGTATACCGACGATGCCCTAAATATCCCACCCTTCTCAAACGTGCCGCGTGTTTAACAGTCGCCGAACCCCGGCTCAACCAATTCTCCGTCTCAAATCATCACTTGTACAACGTAACGGTGTTACCTATAACGCGTTTGGTTTAACAAATCAAGTAATAGCGGTATAGTTCTAGTAAATAAAGTCAAAACTATATATTGTCATGTAAACAAAATCACACCGAGAACCAGCCAGCACACCACAGCTCACAGAGGGAAATCTTCTATGCGGTTCGCAAAAGGTGTGATGTATAGGTTCCCTGTTGAACGAGGTCGTCGACAAGTGCCCCACGCGCGCCACCAGTCTTCACATTAGATTTCCGTTCCTACTGTGCAAATGTGAGCAATTACGAAACCAGAACATTTATCGCTCCGAGAGGTAAATGTGCCTCAATTTGAATTCGGGGAAAACGTAAACTACAACTTAATTAATTACGTTAATCTTTATCTAAATGTTTATTACTATGCTTTAAAACTAACAACTCTCGGCTATTATTAAGCGCCACGTAGCACTTGCTCTTGTCACATGTAAGGATTACCACAAAACGGACGAATGGATAATCGTGACACTAAAATCAACTAAACTATGTTTAATGCTGCCTGAGAGATTCAGGCCTAACCCACGGTCTAGAGCAGAGGGGGCTCCGTCAAAAGATGAAACATGTTTATGTGTCTCACCCACACACATACCCCAAAACTTGACAGACCATATCTAAATCAAATAATCTATCAATTTAATTTACTTCAAATCATTTCACTTAAAAGAATCACCAGTAACGATTGTAAAAAAGAAATAAAAAAAACAAATCACCAAACCACAAGAGAAAGAACTTTCAGAGCTTAATTTCAAATAATTGTGTGTATTTTACTACATGAAGAACAACAGTAATAAGTCACATAGTTACCATCCTGTCAGATCACAGAGTACGCATAAATATCATTAAACCTCAATCACCTTATCCCAACCCCCTCTCAAACATTACCAATCACCCAACTTTAAATCATCCGCCATCACCTTTTTCAAAATACGCCTGTTAAAAACAATCCTCGCGGTTGCAAGACACATCCACATCTTCCAGTGAGGTCACTAACGTATGTTGAATCTCAGCTATTTTGTCAGGGAAGCCTTTAAATTTAAATTTTTAAAACCTTCTAAAATACGCCTCTTTCCGTCCACTTTGCCCTGACAAAGAGGACCTCTCGCTCGGTCCGTGCTACTAATTTAACGAAATTCCAGGGCGTCGTCTGGAACGTACTCTGTTGACTCGCTGTCCCTGTTGAAAAATACCACCAAACCTCAGTGAACACTAGACTCCCCGCAGATTATACCCTATTTAAGCTAGGTCCCGGGGAGGAGAAAAGCAGTGAAATATCTCCCCCTTTAAATACCCCGCGTCAGTCCTACAGCTTCTCCACGCTATTTGCGCAGACGACTCACCCATCTCCTCTCCACTCCATCCTTTTAATACCAACCAGATCACCCACCCCCCCACTCTCACACATTTAAATCTGTGTTCTAAGGCAGCTAACCCCCCCTTTAAAAACCCCATACCCCTCTGCTCTTACCCATTTAAATATAACTCTGGTTTCTCATCAGAAGCAGATGACACAGCATATATTGACGGGCCATCTGAGTCCCCAGTGCAGTGTATAAAGGAGGTTTGGTTCCGGTGCCAGTTGGAAAGCGACACACATAGCTATAGCTGTCACTCAGTCCGTTGGTTTCCCACACCCGAAGATCTTTCGTGTCCAACGTTCGCACGAATGCCGTGGCACTCCTCCAGAGCTTGTAAAAACCTTCTGCCGCGCGAAAGATTGCTGGTTTTGCCAAACACGGACAGTATCGAGTGCTAAACACTCCACCCACCCGCTAATCTCGCTTAGACGCCGTAGTGTGGAGCCCAAAAGAGCCCACTGACTATATGAGTGCCGCATAATTTGGACGCGTACTGGCTGGACCAACGTGGAAGGAAGTATAAACGGCACCCATTCATGCTTCACCACCCTAGCCTATAGAAAAAGAGGTTTTCGCCTAAGTTATACAACCTCTCAGACAACTTCACCGGCGCAACTCAAGGACTTATAACAATACTCCTTTCTGGTTCATCTAAGACCACACTATAGTCGTGAAACGCATCTACGTCTAAATGTCAATCAGTCTCTCAGCCCCCTTCAGTCATTAAACAGCTATTGAAATCTTCCCTCATCTTTTCTTCTCTCAGAGCAAACGGTTCCAACATTCCGTTGAGCCTCTCCCTCAACTTTCTCCACCCCCTAATCATTTTACCTTACCCCTCCACGTAGTCGTGTCCGTAGAGTTTTATCACACACCTAATCTTAGTAGAGTGGTATAAGCCCGAAAATTAAGCAAGGAGCTACCTCCACTTAGCCCAAACAATGCCTACAACTAGTATAAACACATGATCAGGACCTTGATCCCTATCAATTCCTACTTGGTATAATTCTTACTTTATTATTCTTCTGGTAGCTTGAAACCTCCCTCAAGTTTGTGCTCTTATAGACCCGACAATGCCCGAGTGTGCGCGTCGTGGGGGCGTGCCGTAGCCCCGAGAAGTTTCCTGTGGAATATATGGGCACATAAAAAAATGAGATCTTTCGAACCAAAATAGTCCTAAACTGAATAGTGAGTTAAAAGCGCCCAGCTTGATATAAGATAATTTGCTAAACTTTAAATTAAACGGTTATTCTTAGAAAGCACATTTTTAATTTTTTTCTAACAATTTCCTATGCGATTATCCCGGTGTGTTGTAAGCACGCTAACATGAATAACTTCAATCCTTATCTCTTAATTAAAAAAAGGAAAACCCTTTTTTTTAATTAGTCACACATCAGTCGTTGCCAAACTCGGATCCATAAGTGTACAAACACCATTGAAGAGTAGGTGAAAGGGCTTTCGTAAAGTTGTCTCTTTTAAAGATACAGGAAAACAACAACAATGACATCCAGTTAGGAACATTCTAAACCATAGCGTTTGTCACTCAGAGAGCAAGTCTTGCAGAAGTCGCGAAGACTTCAAGGATAGAGATTCAACTGGTGCAACGGGTACGGAGGAGATAGCAGCTGGAAGGAGGAATGAGTCAATGCTAGCATGTGACGGCTGAGCAGCTTCTCTGTATGTTTGTGATGCTATGAACCACATAGCAACATTGGTAATTCGGAGATCCAATATAGAAGAATGAACAGTGCGGGAAGACCAAACATTGCTTGCACTGTTCGTTTAACCCGCCAAATATCACAGCCTGCCCAAGACGTCCATTCTCGGTCAGAAACAGAAAGAGCATGTACAACCCGAAAATGCCACTGCGCACATTCCCCACACGAGGCCTACAGTAACGAAATCGGAACTAATTTCAACGCTTAGTGTTAGAAAACTTCCAATACGTTGTTATGGTGCGTATTATATACAATCGAGAGTTTTCTCTTACTTCATTATTAGAATAAATTGCCTAGGGAGGTTGTGGAATCTCCATCTCTGGAGATATTTAAGAGTAGGTTAGATAAATGTCTATCAGGGATGGTCTAGACAGTATTTGGTCCTGCTATGAGGACAGGGACTGGACTCGATGACCTCTCAAGGTCCATTCCAGTCCTAGAGTCTATGATTCTATGAATTGAATCCAAAATGACTTTAACAAATTGGAGAATTGGTCTGAATTTAACAAGACAAATTCATTAAAGATAAGTGAAAAGTGCTTCATCTAGGAACCAAAAATAACAAATGCACAACTACATGAACCCCTGCTTTGGGGAGGCTATCTTGCTGGCTGTTACCCTTCTGCCTGAGACTCCACCCACGGAATTTGGAGCCCCGAACCCCCCCTCCATAACAGGAAGAGCTCTGAGGGCACCCCCGCAACTGGAGGAGTCCCAGTCTGCCCATCCCAGCCATGAAGGGCCTCCCCCCGCCCCCACCTCCGAGTGCCAATCCGGTCCTGGCCACACTGGGCCAAGCCACCACCACCATCACCCCAATCCATGCCAAGCCACCGCCCCTACCCTGAAGCCGCTGAGCCAAGCTGCTGCTGCCACCTTCCCCCCCGACCAAGCTGTTGGGGATGGGGTGAACTCCACCTTCCCACCCGGTACCTGACCGGCCCCTGCCCCTCCCATGCTCATCCATACCCAGCACACAGCCAAGCCGCTTCACTCCTCCTCCATACCCTCCTGCCCACCGAGGGCTCACCGCATTCCCTTCTAACTCCCTTGCTCCCAAAGAGGAGGGACACGGTGAGCAGTGGTAGGCAGGCAGCAGTAGCACAGGCAGTGAGGGTCTTGGGGAAGGGGAAGGGGCAGGACCACCGCAGCCCAGGTGTCTGATGGCAGGTCCATGGCAGCTGCATGGCTTAGCCTCCCCTGGCCTATTATACCTGCTGCCCATGCACAAAATACAAAATGAGGAATCTGGCTGGATGGTAATACTGCTGAAAGAGATCTGGAGGTTACAGTGGATCACAAATTGAATAAATCTCCACTGTAAAACAGTTGCGAAAAAGGCTAATATCATTCTGGGGTGTATTAGTAGGAGTGTTGTATGTAAGACATGGGAGGTAATCGTCCCACTGTACTCAGCACTGGTGAGGCCTTAGCTGGAGTACTTTGTCCAGTTCTGGGCACCACCCTTCAGGAAAGATGTGGACAAATTGGAGAGAATCCAGAGGAGAGCAACAAAAAAGAGAAAAGATTTAGAAAACATGACTTATGAGGAAAGGATAAAAAAAACTGGGCATGTTTAGTCTTGAGAAAAGAAGACTGGGGGGGGACCTGATAAATCTTCAAATATGTTAAGAGTTGTTTTAAAGAGGGCTGTGATCAATTGTTCTGCATGTCCACTGAAGGTAGGACAAAAAGGAAGGCCTTAGTCTGCAGCAAGGAAGATTTAGGTCAGATATTAGGAACGACTTTCTAACTATAACAGTAGTTAAGTTCTGGAATAATCTTCCAATGGAAATTGTGGAATCCCCATCACTGGTGTTTTTTTAAGATCAGGTTGGATAAACATTTGTCAGGGATGATCTAGGTTTAGTTGGGCCTGCATCCGCACAGGGGGTGGATTCAATGGCACCTGAAGGTCCCTTCTACCTTCTTCTATAGCTTTGCCAAGGGACTTGTTAAACTAGGGCAGTGTGCAAAGTAAGCAAGGTGTCTTCAGAAAGCCATGTGACCTGTGCAGTGGCGTAGTATCACCTAGGCCAACAAGGCCCGGGCCTAGAGCAGCAAATTTGCAGGGGCAGCAAATTTAAAAAAGCAGCCCAGCATTTTTGTAATCGCGGCTTCATGCACACCGCGACTCTACCAATCATGATAGCTCGTATTGAAATGATGGCACGATGTGACGCCATTTAGTAAACAACATACGCAGGACTGGAGTCGCGACAGTCCTAAGCATTAACAATATGACCGGAAGGAAGAAATTACGCAATTCTCAGTTAAAAAAAAATGCTATACGAAAGAAAGGGAAAATGAAATGATAGCAAAAATGTGAAAAATTGATTCCTTTATTATATCAGTTATTGCCAACAGTGAGACAGAAAGAAAAGTTGAAAGAAGTAGTAAAGTAAAAAGTGAAAATATTGGTGTTGATATTGAAAATATTGATATGTATAAAGTACATATTAAAACTAATGAAGAAATTCTGGCTGAGGTTAGTGTTGAAGAAAATGTTCCAAAAACTAGCGTACCAGAGACTACTAGGAATCATGTTGATCTGGATATCTTTGACAATACTGCAGAGATTTGCGAATCATGTCAATCAGAAATTCAGTCTGACTTGGGAATATCTATCATAAGTGATGACCCAGCCCAATGGATATTGAATGATGCTACAGTTGAGTATTTATCAACGCATGGTATTAAACAAAATATCGATAGTGATTTTACTAACTGAAAAAGACAATATACTGATGAAATGAGTGTTCTAACAAAAAAATATTTGAACAATATCTTTTAAATGGTGAAGTAAAGCCACAGCAATATCTTGTATATTCAGAAAGCAAAGGAGCCGCGTTTTGTACGCCATGTTGATTATTCAGATGGCTCTCTAGTTTGGCAACGAGTGGATACCATGACTGGAAAAACATATCATCTTGACTACATGAACAAGAAAATTCAACTGAACATAAAACGTGTGTACTGACAATGGTGAGGAGCGGAGAGATATCTGGAAGAATTGATATGAATTTAAAATTTCAAATGGAAGAAGACGTTATTTATTGGAGAAATGTTTCGAAGAGGATTGTAGCAGTGTAAAGAAACTTTCAAGCAGAGGACTTGCATTTAAAGGTAAGGTGAAAAAATTTGGATCACCTTATAATGGCAATTACATGATGGCCTTTGAGCTTTTCACAGAATTCGACCCATTTTTAGCAAGTCACATTGCATGTTATGGAAATGAAGGTCGAGGTAACGTATTTTATCTAATGAATTTATAAAACTGATGGCTTCAAATGTGATCTCAAATATAATTAAAGAAGTAAAAGAAGCCAAATATTTCTCAATAAGCATTGACTCAACTCCTGACATATCTCATGTTGATCAATTGGCTTTTATACTGAGATATGTAAATGAAGATGGCATACCAGTAGAGAGGTCTTTTTGTTTTTTACCAAATACTAGCCACAGATCAGAACAGTTAGCTGATGCTGTACTTTCAATTTTGGATTGTTATGGATTAGATATCACAAACTGCCATGGCGAGTCGTACGACAAAGCCACTAACATATCTGGTGTATATAGCGGGTTGCAAGCAAGAATTAAGAATATAAATCCTCATGCTGTGTAGGTGCCTTGCTATGCGCATTCTTTAAATCTGATTGGAGTATGGGCAGCAGAAAGTTGTCAAGAAGCATGTTCGTTTTTCTCAACTGTCCAACATCTTTGTTCATTTTTTTCTGCCTCTACTCACTGGTGGGAGATTTTACTTCCTAATTGGAAGCCAGGCAGTAAAGTAATAAAAAGACTTTCTGAGACTCGATGGTCATCTCAAGTGGAAGTTTGTCATAATTTGAGTGAAAACTGGAATGCTATAATTAATGTCTTAAATACAATAAAGCAGTGGTTCCCAACGCAGTACCTGTGGGTGCCATGGTGCCCACCAGGGCATTGTGCACCCGCCTAGTGCCCAGCAGAGGAGAGAAGCCGTAGCCCCCCGCCTGCTGGGGACAGAGAACTCTGGGGCCTGCAGGCTATGGGTGCCGGTATTCTCTGTCCCTGGCAGGTGCGGGGCTGCAGCTTCTCTCCGGCTTCTCCAGGGCTGCAGGCTGTGGCACCAGTGTTCTCTGTCCCCTGCAGGTGCGGGGACCACTGCAGTAAAGGAAGATGCTACTGAGAAACCTGTTACACCTGTTACAGGCCTGCAGCAAAAACTCGATTGACTTGAGGTAGCTTTTATGGCTGTATTTTGGAGCTCACTCTTGGAAAGATTTCATATAACTAGCCAAAAACTGCAAAATGTTTATATTGATATAAAGACAGTCGTAGAACTCTACAACTCACTAATAGGATACATTAACTCTATAAGGTACTTTTTTATATGTACGAAAAGAAAGCCAAATTAAAATCTAAAACTGAAGACTACAAATTTGACACAAGGCAAAAAAGAAAGTGTAAACTGCAAGCTGAGGAAACACGCATAGTTGAAGTGGAAATGTGTGGTAGAGATAAATTTAAAGTAGATACCTTTTTAACAATACTAGACTTTGTATGTTCCAAATTAAAATGCAGAAATAATGCGTATCGAGAAATTTATGGCAGATTTCATTTCTCTCTAACGTTACCAAGACTTCAACAGCAGATATAACAGTTCATGTTAAAAAATTACAGCTGTGCTACCACAGAGATTTAGAAGAATCATTCGTGAATAAGTGTCTATATTTTCAACTGTATTTGGAAGGCGTCAACAGGGCCGCCCAGAGAGGGGGGCAAGTGGGGCAATTTGCCCCAGGCCCTGGGCCCTGCAAGGGTCCCCACGAGAATGGCTGAGGCTCACCCCCACCATCCCCCCGACACCTCAGTGCATCCTGGACAGTGCTGCATCCGCGTGGCTGGGGGGGGGAGCCTGAGCTCCGCCCCACTCAGAGCCGCGTGGTAAGGGGGTGGGGCTGCGAGCTCCAGGCCGAGTGGTTCCTCCCGTTACCACACGCTCTGAGTGGGGAGGAGCTCAGCCTCCCTCCCCCGAGCCACATAGCTGCTGTGCTGTTGAGAGCTGCTTCTCAAAGCATGCACTGAGACATCGGGGGTAAACGGCCGGGGCCAGGGGGATGAATAAGGGACAGGGAGTCCCGGGGACAGTCAGGGGACAGGGAGGGGAGGTTGGATGGGGCAGAGGTTCGGGGGGGCGGTGAAGGGACAGGGAAGGAGGAGTTTGGATTGGGGGAGTGGTCAGGGGACAAGGAGCAGGATGGGTCAGGGATTATAAAAAATCTCATTTCAATTGAAATGTTAGCAGGGATTTTATTTGTATGTTTTTGTTTTTCTGCTTCTTGGTGAAACAAGAACCAAAAAAGTCTCCAAGGTTTTCAATGTGTTCTTACCCCTCTACCCTTCCTCCTTTCTTTCCCTCTTTACCTTTTTCTCTCCCCTCCCCAAGAGGGAAAAGGAGGTGAGGAGAAGGAAAGCCTAAGAGAGGAAAAGCTCAATGAAAATCATTTTTAAAGACTTTAATTTAAGTGGAAAACAAAAGTTGAATGAAACAACATTTTTCTACACATTTTTTCTTAAATGTTGTTTTGATTGAACAAAAAAATCACCAAGCTTTAGTTGTAACCGCACAGGCTTCTGTGTACTCCTTATGCCTAGCCTGAATGGCCCACTGGCCTGAGTTCAGTGTCATAGGGGGCACCTGCTAAATAGTGCTTGTACCTTGACTCTCACTTCTCACCAGCCTCCTGTCCCGTGCTAATATCTGGGCTGAAACTGTTACTTTGCTGGAGGCAATGACACATTCCTCCTTCTGACCATGTAACTAAGTCACTCCTTGGGCAAAAGAACAAAAATAGTTTATTTCTGCTCTTTCAATTAACCACAAGATATTTCTACATTATTTTAGCCAAGTTGTGCTTGCCTGACTTTATGCTCAGTCATGTGCAGTAGGTGAAATAGTGGGTGAAAAAACTGTTTGAAGGACAGTAATCAAGGAATGGTATACAATGATACACCTTTCAAACTGGTGAATGTGTCCAGCAGGTCCCACCCGGGTCCAGTACTATTCAATATTTCATAAAATCAATTGGATAATGGATTGAAAGTTCACTTATCAATTTGCAGATGACACCACTGGGAGTGTTTGAAAGCACTTTGAGGACAGGCATTAAATTTGAAATGCCCTCAATACCATTGGAGGATTGGTCTGAAATCAGCAGATGAAATTAAATAAAAACAAGTGCAAGTCTACACTTAGGAAATGAAAATCAAAATGCATAACTACAAAATGGGGAATAAACTAGCTAGCGCATATACTGCTGGAAGGATCTGGGGATTATAGTGAACACAAAGTGAATGTGTCGAGAGGCGAGAGGTGACAGCAGCAGAAAAGACAATATACCTACGGTTTTATGAACAATTGCAAACCTTGTGCAGTATCATCTGGATCATTATTGTATTAAAACTATGAATCGGTTTAAATGTATCAACCTGTGGCCAGGACTGCAATGCAACTTGAGGCAGTGAGAGATTGAGGGGAGTGAATACCACAGCTCTCCAGAATAAAAGCAGTGGATGGTGATTTAAGTGAACACTCAGGTTTAAAGACCTCGAGAGTACTCGATGCCCTGGGGACTTCCATCAAACCATTCAAACTAGTTTTCCAGAGACAACTGACTAGAAGGATGTTGGCTGACTCGGGCTTCTTTTGAATTCAGCCAAGCATACAGTCCTTCTGACCAAAGACCAACCCTTCCAGAAGGGCTGGAAGAACTTTGGCTTACTAGGGCCATCAATTGAGCGTGACATCTGAATAACTTTTAGAGTGGTGTCATAAACATCACAGTTAAGGGTATAATTCCTCTTTTCCTGTAAAGGGTTAAAGAAATACAATAAACCTAGCTGAACCCTGACCAACAGGAACCAGTAATAAGGAGATAAAGATACTTCAAATCGGGAAGAACAAAGTCCCTTTATCTGTCTATGTTCTGCTTTTTGGCTTTTGCCAGAGAAGATCAGAGGCAAGCCATCTCATCATTAAAAAATTCAAAAGTTTTGGAATTTTTTTTAAGCAGAATTTTTTTATGTTTCTTTAAACAATCAAACACAGCAAGCAGCAAATATTTGGCCACACACTTCTGAAACCCCAAATCATGTTCAGGTTTTGGCAGACTTTATTTCAGCTTTTCAATTAAAAAAACCATAACAAATTTTGAAAGAAAGCAGACATTGTCCATGATTTTTTCTGCTTTTTAAAAACCCCTAGTTTTAGATCCAAAAAAAATTTTGATGGAAAATATTTGTCCAACCTTTTAAATGAGCTTTAGTGCCTTTTAGCACTAGCTGATGCTGAGAACCAGTGATACCTTGTAAAGGTGACTTGAAAAGAAATTTTCTCAAAACTGGGTTTGTGCTGAGATGCAGAAAGTTTTTAAATGTTTGTTTTTCCCAGGGCCAGCTGAGGGGGGGAAGTGGGGCAATTTTCCCCGGGCCCCACAGGGGCACCCACGAGAATACAGTATTCTATAGTATTGCAACTTTTTTTATGGAAGGGGCCCCCAAAATTGCTTTGTCCCAGGTCCCCTGAATCCTCTGGGCTGCCCTAGGTGTTGAAATTCCTGAAAATGAAAAGAAGTCAATTATAAGATATTGCAGACTCCTTCGAAATCGAAACATTCATTCAATATATCCAAATCATGATATTGCCTTCTGAATGTTCGTTTGCACATCTGCTACAAACTGCTCAGTGGAACGATCATTTTCTGCATTAAAAAGGGTGAAAAACTATTTGAGGACTAATCTCACTGAAGAAAAATTAAACTCCCTTTCTCTCTTGACAATTGAAAAGGATCTAACAACTTCTCTGGATTATACAGAATTAATTAATAAGTTTGCCGCTCAAAGGTGTAGGCGTAAATAATGTAATTACTTAGTACTCAGATACTTTTATTTCTTTCATTGTATCTACATAAAATAAAAAATAAATATTTGATATACACCAAACCCCTGCTTGAACACGGCATTTTGGATCCATGCGCGGTCCCATGCTATAAACAAAATCGCGCTATACAGGTGCACGTTCAAGTGAGGGTCTGCTGTATTCGTAATTTTATTTATAATAAAACTTGTAAATTTTCAATTATTTTAATGATATTTAGGTTTATTTTAGTTCAAACAAATTTGTAAAAAAACTAAAACAAGTTCATAGGGGGCTAGCTGCCGGGGGTGGCAATTATTTCAGGGCCAAGAGGCGGCAAAATCATTAATCCGCCACTGGACCTGTGTATAAATATTTAAACTGCACTCATCATCATGGCATCTAAGACCCAGACCTTCAACTGGATCCATGTGGATCTTTGTGTCTGCACAGAGCCTCAGTATAGTAGTGGGATCTAGATGTTGCTATGGTATCGTTACGCTTCTGATCTCAGTAGTTAGCTAATATTCAGAGCATTGCAGATTAATTCCATTAAAGAGAGAAAGTAATGATGGAGTCAGGTATTCCTTTGATGCAATCCTGTGTATTTACAAAGAATGTGCGCAAACTCGTATTTTCCTGAACACAGTAGGAATGAAAGAGGAGGCCGTTTCTTTGCTTAATTCCAAGCCTATTTCCAGCCAGCACTCAGCTCAAAAAGGTCTATTGACTTTCAGGATCACACTACAAGTGCTTCTCTTGCTGTCTCCCTGGCTTTTCCACTGCCTTCTCCCTGACTCTTCTCCACTTGCTCTGCTTATAGACTCACTCCTTCACTAAACAATACCCAGTGAACATTCCTACACACATAATTCAGTTTCTCACTGGTCTTGTATGTGACCAGAAGTTTTGAATTTCAATGAAAAATTATCAGAAAATGCTGAACATTTCTATTTACCCTAAGAACATAACAGCTGCCATGCTAGGTTAAACCAATCATTCTTCTAGCCCAGTATCTTGTCTCCAACTGTGGCCATACCAAAATTTCAGAGAGAGTGTACAGAAAAGGGCAATTTTGGTGTGATCCACCCCTTTCTTTCATTCCCGACTTCTGAGTTTTAGGGTCACCTGGAGCAGGGGGTTGCATCCCTGACGTCTTGTCTAATAGCCATTGATCCTCCATGAACTTATTTTTTTTTAACCAAATTATACTTTTGGCTATCACAACGTCCCATAGCAATAAGTTCCACTGGTTAATTGTTCATTGTGTGAAAAACTACTTCTTGTTGTTTGTATTAAACCTGCTGCATATTAATTTCATCAGGTGACCCTGTTTTTTGTATTGTAGGAAAGGGTAAATAACATATCTCTAATCACTTTTTCCACACAATTCATGACTTTATAGAGTTCTATCATATCCCCCCTTAATCAACTCTTTTCTAAGATGAACAGCCCTAGTCTTTTAAGTCTCCCGTCATATGGAATCTGTTCCATACTCTTGATCATCTATGTTGTCCTTCTCCAAACCCTTTCCAGTTCCACTATTATTCTTTTTGAGATGGGGCACAATATTCAAGGGGTGGGTGCACCGTGGATTTATATAAACTCATAGACTTTAAGGTCAGAAGGGACCATTATGCTCATTTAGTCTGACCTCCTGCACAATGCAGGCCACACAATCTCACCCATCCACTTCTATAACAAACCCCTAACCTATGTCCGAGTTACTGAAGTCCTCAAATTGTGGTTTGAAGACCTCAAACTGCAGAGAATCCTCCAGCAAGTGACATTATGATATTTTCTGTCTTATTTTCTATCCCTTTCCTAATAGTTCCTATTATTTTGTTAGCCTTTATGAGTGCTGCTGCATACTGAACTGAAGTTTTCAGAGAACTATCCATGGTGATGCCAAGATCTCTTTCTTGAGTAGTAGCAGCTAATTTAGAACCCATCATTGTATACATATAGTTGGGATTATTTTTCCCCAATGTGCACTACTTTGTGCTTATCAATGTTGAATTTCATCTGCCATTTTGTTGCACAGTCATCCATTTTTGTGAGATTCCCCTCTAACTCTTTGCAATGAGCTTTGGACTTAACTATCTTGAATAAATTTTATAGCATCTGCAAACTTTGCCACTTCAATATTCACTCCCTTTTCCAGATCATTAATGAATATCTTGAACAGTAGAGGTACCAATATAGATACTGGGAGGACCCCACTGCTTACATCTCTCCATTGTGAAAACCATTTATTGCTACCTTTATTTCCTATCTTTTCACCAGTTATTGACCCATGAGAGAACCTTCCCTCTTATCTCATGACTTCTTACTTTGCTTAAGGGCCTTCGGATATGACCTCATCAAAGGCTTTCTGAAAATCCAACACTATATACACTGAATCACCCTTATCCATAAATTTACTGACATCCTTAGAAAATTAAAATAGATTAGTGAGGCACGACTACACTTTGCAAAAAACATGTTGACTCTTCCTCAACAAATTATATTTATCTGTGTCTGATCATTCTGTGCTTTACTATAATTTCTACTGATTTGCCTGATACAGAAGTTAGGCCCACCAACCTGTAATAGCCAGGATTGCTTCTGGAGCCTTTTAAAAAAATCAGTGTCACATTAGCTACGCTCGACTTATCTGATGCATAGGCTGATTTCAGTGATAGGTTACTTACCACAGTTAGCAGTTCTGCAATTTCATACGTGAGTTCCTTCACAACTCTTGGGTGAATACCATCTGGTCCTGGTGACTTATTACTGTTTAAATTATCAATTTATCTAAAACATCTTTTATTTACACATCATTCTGGGACAGTACTTCAGAATTGTCACCAAAAAAATTGTCACCATTCACCTGCACGTCCACCAATGTAATATACGCCATCATATGTCAGCAATGCCCCTCTGCTATGTACATCGGCCAAACTGACAGTTCTCTCTACGGAAAAGGATAAATGGACACAAATCAGATATTAGGAATGACAATATACAAAAACCTGTAGGAGAGCACTCAACCTCCCTGGCCACACTATAGCAGACCTTAAGGTGGCCAATCCTGCAGCAAAAACATTCAGGACAGACTTCAAAGAGAAACTGCTGAGCTTCAATTCATTTGCAAATTGACACCATCAGCTCAGGACTGAACAAAGACTGTGAATGGCTTGCAACTACAGAACCAGTTTCTCCTCCCTTGGTTTTCACACTCAACTGCTAAACAGGGGCTCATCCTCCTGATTGAACTAATCTCGTTATCTCTAGCTTGCTGCTAGCATATATATATACCTGCCCCTGGAAATTTCCACTACATTCATCTGACGAAGTGGGTATTCACCCACGAAAGCTCATGATCCAAAACGTCTGTTAGTCTATAAGGTGCCACAGGATTCTCTGCTGCTTTCACCAAAAAGAATAGCTGTGATGTGGGGATCTCTCCCACATCAAAGGGCGGCAGGTATCATAGGCCAGGGGAGGCTGACCGCCCCCCCTGCAAACAGCCCCCAAGGAGTGCCTGCTTCCAGAGTTCCCGCTCTTTCATGGTCTTGGCTGGGGCAGGATGGCCTGCCCTCAGGACTGGGGGAGGCTGGGACTACACACCTGGTGCTCCTGGGGCTCAGGTTAGGGGCATTGGGCTGCACCACCCACACTGGACTCTGGGGCTGGGGTTAGGGGTGCTATGGACACGCCAGCCACCCAGCACTCCAGGGCTGGGTCCGGGGGCACTGCGGCCGCACCACCTGCCCCGCACTCCAGTGTAGGGGTGAGGGTTGCTGGGGCAGCCTGGGGCTGGGGTGGGGTGGCCAGCAGCTGTGGTGGGGATGCTCTGGGATCCAGCAGGGGAGCGGAGCGGAAGGGATCAGGGAGGGGAAGGGCCTTGAGCAGAAGGGGAGGGGCGGGGGGCTAGCCTCCCTCAACAGCCAATTCACCTGCTGCCCATGCCCACATCCTCTGCAGTGAAGACCAATTCATTTAGCTTCTCTGCAATGGCCTTGTCTTCCTTGAGTGCTAGTGGCCCCAGTGCCAGTTTGGCATGCTTCCTGGTTCTGATCTACTTACACATTTTCTTTTTGTTAGCTTTTTCATTGTTAGGATTTGAGAAGCAACTTGCTTTCTTGGCCTGCCTTATTATACTTTTATACTTACTCTGCCAGAGTTTGTGTTCCTTCCTATAACCCTTCCAAGGCCTTGACTTCCACATCCAAAAAGTGCCGTTCTGTCTCTAATGCCCGCCATTACACTGTTGTTTAGCCACGGTGACTGGTGTTTTTTTTTTTGGTCCTCTTATTGTCTTTTCCAATTTGGGGTATACAAACCTCTATTACTCTGAACCCCTATTATGGCATTTTTAAAAGTCCCCATGGTGCTGGTGGTCAGTAGTATATTCCTACAACTATACTCTTATTATTCAAGCATGGAATTTCTATCTATAGAGACTTGTCTATGGTACGGTTTGTTTCATTTAAAATTTTTACTTTATTTGACTCTATGCTTTCTTCACACAAACATGACCTGTTCTGTCATTTCTATATATTTTATACCTTGGTATTACCGTGTCCCATTGATTGTCCTCATTCTACCAAGTTTCCATGATGCCTATTATATCATTCTCTTCCACTCTTTCCCTATCACCCTTCCATATATAATTCCCCACTGGCAGCTGACATACAGAGAAGACATCTGAATGCAGTTACACTCAGAATTCCAAGTACTTGAGGCCTAGAAGGGCCTTTTTTCCCTCCTTGCCACTGCTCAAATGTGTCTAGGAGCAGCTGTAGCACTGCTGCCTCTCCAGGGTGGGGAGTCTCTCTGTGGCCAGCCCTTTAGAAATAGTTATTAGGCATCACACAAGCCACGGTTCAGCAAAGGGCTTAAACGTATGCCTAACTTTAAGCATATGTATGATAAATGAGAGGAGGGATAGCTCCCTTTTGTGGACACCCACTCAGACAGTTAGCTATTGAATCCCTCTTAGTAGCTGTTCTCTACTTGCTTTACCTGTAAAGGGTTAAAAATTGTGACTGCATGCATAGGTAAAGGGTGAAGGAAAAACTCGACACCAAGTTTCAGGGTAACTGAGGAGGTGAAAAAGCTGCTTTTCTGAGTTCACCTGCCTCCTTTATTATCTAAGATTACACATGCGCAATTGCACAGCACAAATCAAGATTTCTTACAAAAATCTTCCATCACGAGCTCGACAGCATAGCAAACTGCAAAAACAGCCCCAGCTGCAGATACGGCAGTCCTGTGAGAAACTGCAAGGGGGGGAAGTTACAAAACACCGCCAGATGCAAACGGGGCCGTCTGTGTGAAAGTACAGGGGAGGATGGAGGAAAGCCAAGTTCCTGTGATAAGAAGCCGGGTGTGCCTAGCTTGCAGACAAGAACAAAATGCCTCAATAATAAGGTATCCAGGCCTGTGGGCCCGGGGTCATTCCTACATCAGGGAAATAAGTGGGCACCTCACCAAAAGAGCCAATGGGAGGGCTAGAACTTTTTTAAATTGGGAAAAAACTTCGGTTTGTCTGTGTGTTGTGGTTCTCCGGGGAAGAGGGGAACGGAGCAGCAGTTATGTTGTGAAAAGCTGAAGGCCAGGTATGAAAATCATCAGACTCATACCTTAAATAGCTTATTTGGAACCCAAATATGTAAGCAGATCAGAAAATGTATAGGAAGACGCAATTAGGTTATTTTGTTTATTTCTTATGGCTTGTGGATTCCTCTGTGTTGACCCCAGATGCTTCTGTTGCTTATAACATTTAAGTTGAATCCTCACAAAACTATTTTGGGTGCTTAATTTTTGGAATTGCTTTTTTAAAAATCTAGCAGTAGTCTGAGTTTTCAGAGGTATTTTCTTCCTTTTCATTTTTTTACCTTTTCTAAGAACAGGATTGGGGTTTTTGTGTCTTAAGAGGTTTGTGCACATGTTTTTTAGTTAGCTGGTGACAACAGCTGATGTCTTTGTTTTCCTTTCTCAGCCCTTCCCCAGAGTGGGGGTGAATGGGCTTGAGGGTATCCCTCAGGAAGGAATTCCCAAGTGCGCCTTCTTGGGTTCCAAGGGGTTTTGCATTTGGGTAGTGGCAGCATCTGCTGTCTAAGGTCAGAGAGAAGCTGTGACCTTGGCAGTTTAATACCAGCCTGGAGTGGCCAGTATTAATTTTTAGAGTCCTTGCAGGCTCCCACCTCCTGCACTCAAAGTGCCAGAGTGGGGAATCAGCCTTGACAATATGAATAGTCCTACTGACATCAGTGGGACTAGAATATTCTAAAGCACTTGCCTCAGTTCAAGTACAATGTTGAATTGGGATCACAGTGATTGGCTGAAAAGGGCTCATGGGTGTGCCTGGGAGCCCATTTTTAAATATCCACCTCCAGTTTGAGGGGAGAATTGGGGTGAAGCCTCTGCCTCTCATGAAATTGCCTCTTTGGACACTACTGGATTCACAGATGCCTTGCCGTGGGCCTTATTAAAATACCTCTCCCACGCAAATGTTTTGCCTTGGGAATGCACCAGATTTTTACAAAAGTTCCTGGAGAGGCTCTCTCCATCTCTCTACCTCTCACCCTCTTCAAATTTGAACTTCAAAGTTGAATGCTGTACTCTAGTGCCCATACTCAGCATAACTTTTTCAAGAACAAAGTAAAAACATTTCAAGGAAAGTGCACTTAATACAAGTTTATTTACCAAGCGTTGCTGCTTCCCACCTAGCTCTCATTATGAAAAAGCATTTGGGTTACAATGGGGCACACAAACAAACAGATTCCTCCTCTCTGCTAACACATGCCAACCCAGGACATTGATGTTTGTCACACATCACTGAGGCCCACGGTGGAAGGGGGGAAAACTTTGTGGGAGTTGCCTGACAAACTGTCACTTGTGTCACAGCACATCTGGTATGTTATGTCAGTTTAACAAATGGACACACTGAGGAGTGACTTACCTTAGTTCCCAAAGGGCCTGATCCAAAAATTCACTGAAGTCTACTATGGCCCCTGATATTGGGGCCTCTCAAGGGACACAACTTGAGAGAGCTTACCTTTCCTATCTATATCTCTCTGCTGATGTAGCCAAGGTATACAAGAAATTCAAGACAGAACTCTTTCATTGAGCAAATGTGTGTTCTAAGCATAGTTTGACAATCACACACGTGAGATAGCATATTCTTCACCCCGCCCTGTCCCTTTTTCTCTCCCACCGTATTCCAAGTAATTGCAGGGTACACCAGTTCGAACATCAGTTAGATACCACAAAGGATGATACAATAGTCTTAAAACCTCTCTTAGAGCACACAGAAATCTTTTGAGGATCAAGACATATTTTTTCTTCATCTTCCAACTCTCTTCCTGTTCTTTCCAGAGTTCCTGGATCCACCTCTTTCTTAAATCTGCCATATGGGCTGGACCTTCGTTATTATTGAGCAAGTTCTAAACCTTTTATAAAACAACCTACTTTCTCAATTAGTGTGGTTTTAGTCTGTAGCAGAGATCTAGTTGGATATCCTGGGCCTCAGTTAATAAGGGTAGTTTTTAACCTGCAGGTACTGGAAAGATGAATTATGGTGGCATTGTATGTTTCTTGCAAGTTTTCCGAGAGGTATATATAGGGCTGCCCAGAAAATAACACTTCTGTTTCATAACAAAATTTAAGGTTTGAAATTTGTCTTCATCATAATGTGGAGTGAAAATGAGACCTTTTGAAATTGTGAAAATTCAGCAATACACCCACCACAGAATAGCCAATGGACAGGTGGTTAGGGCATTTGTGTGGGATGTGAAAGACATATTCAAGTCCCTGTGTCAGGCAGAGTAGGGATTTGAAGCTGAGTTGCTTGTATCCCAAGTGAGTGTCCTAACCACCATGTGCTCACTCTCTCTCTCTCTCTCATCCTGAACCTCAGAAACCTTTATCACAGTTCAGGGCAACTGCACCTGGATTCCCCCTCTATGGTCCACCAAGGTCACCCACTCTCAGGCTTCCAGCTCCCCAGCCATCACCTCTCCTGGGTGAAGACATACATCTCTCTCCCTCATGACAACAGTATTTCCAGGCTGCACAGCTTCCCAGGAGTGGCAGGTTTGTATAATTTTCCATGGTGCCCAGAATGGGTCCAACTCCGCCCCCCCACACACACACTCCTGCCTAAGGCTCTGGGAGGCAGTTTGGAAGGCGGAGGGGGGTTGGATGGCAGATGGGGTTTGGGCGCTGAGTGCGGGCTCTGGGCTGGGATGGGGGTTGGGATGCAGGAGGGGGTTTGGGGTGTTGGGTACAGGCTCTGGGCTGAGACAGAGGGTTGGAGTTTGAGAGGGTGTGTGGGGCATGGGGCTGGGTTGGGGATGAGAAGTTTGGGGTGCAGCAGGCAAGCTGCCCTGGGGCGGGGGCCAGATAGGACTTCCCCCAGCCCTCTCCCCACCAGCAGCAGTGAGCTTTGGGGGAGGGGGCCCCCACCTGAGCCCCCCCAGCATGACACTCACCCAAGCCCCCCAAGGCTGCTGCTAAGGAGGTCCAGCCAGGATAAGCCCCTACTCCTCAGAGTTGACTTGGTGGAGGCAGGTGGGGCTAGGGGAGAGACCCGACCTCAAACATTGGTGGAGCCGGGCCCCTGGGGCCTTGAATTTGCTGGAGCCCTGGGATCATGGTCCCATAAAACTCACTGCCCCTGCAGCTTCCAACCTACTCTGTGAATTCCCCAGCAAAGTCAGACTGCCTAAGCAGGCCTGATTTGCCTGCCTTCCTCAGAGATGGTAAATAGTGTAATGGCCACAGTTAAGTTACCGCAAAGCTCTACATGAGTAAGCACATTTATTCTTAAGCTGAAAGCATTACAGAGAAAACACACTAAAGCAATAAAAGAACCTACATACAAGCTAATAAGCTTATAAGAAATCACCCTGACTCCAACAAGGGCTCTAGCAAATGAACCGTCCTTCAAACTCCACACAGGGGTTTTGCTGTGGTTATATATACATAATTTCTTTTGCTCAGAACAAGAACACACATGAATCTGCGAGTTACTCTTTCCCAGCCAGGTCATGGACAACCAGCCTAGTAGTTGGAGCCAGAGTCCACGGTTATGAGACAGGATCAAGAGTCAGTTGGGTCAGGATACTGGGATGTCAGAAGCAGGAGACAGACTGGTGATCAGAACTGTGATTCAGGAACCAGAGTCAGACAGTGTCATGATACCAGGGGTCGGAGGCAAGAAACAAACTGGAGGTCAGAACCACCAGTCAGATACCAGGAATTAAGCTGGGTCAGGATTCCTGGAAATTAAGCAGAAGCAGGAAGCACAAGGCACACACAGTCTAGAGCAGGGTGGACTCCACTTATTCAGACAGCTTCCTGTTCTTGCTGTTGGCTTCAGTGGGGCCAGTGGGCCAATTAGCTGCTTTGGGACTCTGCCAATCAGCCCTCATGGTGGAACCTCACAACGGGATGGGCTTCATGGGTTCCAGGTAAGCTACCATTAGTAGACTGCCAGGTGGAGGGTTGGAGCGTGGCCGAACACTGTGAGCCTGGGTTTGAGACCCCTGGGTTCTGACATCACCCCTCATCTAGGGGTGCCCTCTATTTGAAGTGTGTCTATACTTCTCAGAGTAGCTCCTGTGGCAGGCCCGAACCAGGGCAGGAATGTCATAAACAGATAGTAGGAGTTAATAGAACAGAAGTACTTTATATCTCTTTTGACTGTAAAGGGTTAACAAGTTCAGTAAGCCTGACTGTCACCTGACCACAGGACCAGTCAGGGGACAGGATACTTTCAAATCTAGAGGGAAGGAAGTTTTTGTGTGTGCTGTTAGAATTTGGTTGTTGTTCTCTCTGGGTTCTGAGTGTGACCGGACATGCAACCAGGTTTCTCTCCAATCTCTCCGATTCAGGCTCTTATAAGTTTAAAATAGTGAGTACTAGGTAGATAAGGCGAGTTAGGCTTATGTTTGTTTTCTTTATTTGCAAATATGCATTTGACTGGAAGGAGTTTAATTGTGCATTTGGCTGGAAGGAGTTTAATTGTGTATTTGGCTGGAAGGAGTTCAAATTTGTATTTTGCTGAAAGGATTTTAATTTGTACTTGTGTACTTAGGCTGGGAGGGTATTCCAGTGCCTATAGCTGAAAAACCATGTACCTAATCCATCTTAAATTTACAAAGATAATTTTTACTGTTTTTCTCTCTTTAATTAAGCTTTTCTTGTTTAAGGACCTGATTGTTTTTTTATTCTGGTGAGACCCAGGGACTGGTCTGGATCCACCAGGGAATTGGTGGGGAGAAAGGAGGGAAGGGGGAGAGAAAGGTTAATTTTCTCTCTGTGTTAGGATTACTTTCTCTCTCAGGGAGAGTCTGGGAGGGGGAGAGAGAAGGAGGGAGGAAAGTGAATTTTCCTCTCTGTTTTTGTGATTCAAGGAGTTTGAATCACAGTAATCTTCCAGGGTAGCCAGGGAGGGGAAGCCTGAGAGGCAATGGTAGGGGAAAGGGTTTACTTTCCTTGGTTTAAGATCCAGAAGATCTGGGTCTTGGGTTCCCTGGGCAAGGTTTTGAGGGACCCCAGAGTGTACCAGGCACTGGAATCCTGGTTAGTGCAGCGCTACAAGTACTAAGCTGGGTAATTGAGCTTAGAGGAATTCATGCTGGTACCCCATCTTTTGGACGCTAAGGTTCAGAGTGGGATTATACCATGACAAGTAATATGAACATTTTCAGCTGGATCCCAGTTGCATTCCTTTGGGCCTGTTAACCTTTCCAATCAGTTTTGTGGGGTTATTGTAGTCTAAAAAAGCTGACATGGCTGAGTTGTGGGTGGCCAGACATCGTAGTCAGAGCCAGAGTCCACAATCACTAGACAAGAGTTAGCTGGGTTAGAATATTGGAAAATCAGAAGCAGGAGACAAATTGGAGATCAGAACAATGAGGTGGGAACCAGAGTCAGGCTCGGTCAGGATACCAGAGTGTCAATGGCAGGAGAAGAACTGGAGGGTGGGAACCACAGTCAGATGCCAGGAGTCAAGCCAGGTTGAGATGCCAGGAAATCAAGCTAGGGGAGGGGAAGAGGAAGCAGGAAGCACAAGGTACACAGACCAGAGAAGAACCAAGATCAGTTGTTCAGGCAGCCTCCTGTTCCTGCTGCTGGCTTAAGTAGGGCCAATGGGCCAATCAGCCACTCTAGCACTCTGCCAATCAGACTTCAGGGGTGAAGCCTCACACTGAAGCTGGGCTTCCTGGATCCCTGGGTAGTCAATAGGCTGCTAGATGGAAAGTTAGCATCTAGCTGCTCCCATGAGCCATGCAGGCCCAGATTCAAACCCTATGGGTCATGACATGAGCCATTTGGGTATTTGCATTCCCCTCCTCCCTAGTATTTCCTAGGAAAATTACTCAACTAACAGTTCATTCTTGTTTTAGGCCACTGTTTAAGAGTCCTTTGATGCTCATAACACTTCCCAAAGTTTACATTAGTCAGGTCTCCCCGACAAGTTACATACAATCCCACGATACCACATAAACATTTGTATTTTAATGCACTGAGCTCCTAAAATACTTACATTTAATTCAATAAGATTTAACTTAATTTGGTAAGGTTTGTTCAGGAAAGTGCCATACCTGTCATAACCTTCTCAACAAAATTTGTCAAAACCAATAAGTTTCCGCAAAACAGTTCTCTTTCAGTGAAATGGCATTTTTCAATGGAAAAAAAGTTTTGAAATATTTTCAATCAGCTCTAGATATAAGCTCTCCTCAATGTACTATACAAATTTTTGTTACTTTTTTAAACTAAATTATAAATATTCATTGCCTTTTTGTAGGTTAGAAAAACTTAAGCCTATGAATGAAAGAAAGACACCTAAGGCAAAAATAAAGGAGACAAAAACAATTTTAGAAAACTCCTACTCACCTGTCTCGAAAATGACTACCTAAGTGCAGTTTTACTCATATGGCCAAATTGCCCACTTATTCCTTAGTTTGTTTTCATTAGATTTTAAGGATAAAGTTTTATAATCTAGATTAGGCCAACATAGGCAAGTATTGCCATCTGGAGACAACACTATCACTGTATTTATGGAGGGGAATATATGGCCCAGGGGTTTAGTATTGAGATATGGAACTTTTACATCTGTTACCAGTTCAAATTTGGAACAGATTGGATGTGACCAAAACTATTTGCCCTCTGACAGCTCTTCAGTAGCCTATGTGAAATAATTTGATGTTGTCAGTCCAATTCCTGAAAGACAGGTGTTCCTCAACACACAACCTACTATCATACTTGGCATTAATTGGCATCCTGGTTGGTAGATTCAGTAAAGGATTTAATGATAACATTTTGCACTTACTTTATGTAGTGTCTTTAATCCAAGGAATATAATAATGAGCATGGAAACTAAACTAGCCTGACTCTGAGATCCCTAAAAAGCAGTCACCCAGGATCAGGGTTGAGGCACATATGTGAGCCCTGTGAAAAAATCTGCCCCGGCGCTTCTTGAGCTGTATCTGTTACATGCAATAATAGATAAACTGAGTTTGCAATTTTCGTCAATCTAGCGGTCACTAAATTTCATAAGAAAAACTGCCATAATTAATGGTTTTCAAATGTTCTCAGGACACTTTAAATAAATATTTCTAACATCAATTCAAATAATCTGCCATAATACACTTTATCTTGAACTGTTCCTGAAGATTCCCAATACTATTTAAATAAACTTGTAAGAACTAGCTTCACTGGACATAAAGAGCATAAATATTTTTTACAACTCCTAGGTACATAAGAACATAAACTCATAAGAACGGCCATACTGGGTCAGATCAAAGGTCCACCTAGCCCAATATCCTGTCTTCTGACAGTAGCCAATGCCAGGTGCCCCAGAGGGAATGAACAGAACAGATAATCATCAAATGATGCATTCGCTGTCTCCCATTCCCAGCTTCTGGCAGATAGAGGCTAAGAACACCATCCCTGCCCATCCTGGCTAAAAGCTATTGATGGACCTATCCTCCATGTCAGTGGACCTATCCTCCAGTGTAGATTCATCCCAGCTAAATAACATTAAACATACTGTCTCAGAAACCTAAATTTAGACACAGTAGATACAAATTTGCTGCATATTTTTCTGTCAGTTGCATATTTTACAGGATTCAGGACTTTGAAAGGTATCACACCTTTTTTTAATTTGACAGAAACTTAGTAAGAAGGCATGCTGGTAACTTATCCTGCCCATGATTTTTTATATTGAATACAGAAGAACTGCCGTTGCTACGTTATCTAATTAACTATATACCAAAGTTTGGGACTGATTCTTCTCTTCATTACAGCAGATTCACACGGGGTAGCTCCATGGACTTCAGTGGATTTAATCCTGATTTACAGTGATGTAAGTCAAAGGAGAATCAAACCTCATCTGGACTTTGAAGGATTTTTCATGGATCTCTTGCTTGCTCTCATTATTGTTAATAGGCATTAGTCTCTTCACCAATCCATCCAGGTACTAGATATAATTCCATATACTCGTATGTTGAACTTTTTTTATAACTATATCCAAAAATACCACTGTAAGGGCTTGATACTTGATCTTATGTCATGCTATACACTCACTTTCACTTGACTTCAATATGAGGAACTAACACTGAGTTGTCAATTCATGATAGTGATTCCAAGATTTCATTCAATGTTTGAATATACTACATCAATGTAGTTAAGCTTTCAAATATAATGCAAAGCTTCAAAACTCTTATTACCTCTGTTATCAAATGCTGAATTGTAATTCTTCAGTTGAAAAGGATTTTAGTTGCACAAATCTCAGACAAGTTTTAATACTATACTGCATTATGTTTACAAACTATAGGCCAGATTGCTAGCTTTTGCATATGTGTGCAGTGGGGTTAGCAGGGTGCAAAGAAACTTCTTGAATACTTCAGCAACCCACACAATGGCTCAGGACAGCAGCAAACTTTGAACTCAGGGAGGAGCAGAGATCATTTTCTTCACTTCTCCCCCTCCCATGGCACGAATTCTCCCAAAGGGAAAGAGGAGAGGGTTGGAAGGAGGCAGGGCCATTCTCCAACTCCCTATCTCTCAATAACGGCCTGAATTTTATCATTTTCTGAACTTGCTGAAAAAGACATCTGTCTGAAAGAGTTTTGGAGAGGGTTTGAGTATATGCTTCCTGGATGAGGGATTTGATGGCTGACTGGCTGAGTTTCTGAGGAACTGATGGTTTTAATGCTGCTGAGATTTAATTTGACTTGTTGTATAACTGATAATATTAAGGTCCCTAGAGCCTTGGGTAGATGTTTTTATTATTTTAAACTTAAAACTAACTGATTAAAAATAAAATGGCCTGCAGAGTTGGTCAAATGCAGAGGCAAACGTTCTGCATCATCAAAAGTTACGGAGCAGTGTGTGTGCACTTCTCCTGCATCCCCGATAAACTGGCGAAGAATTATACCTCCTTTTAAGGCAGAGTGCTTCCATACTGGCCCCAATGTTGGCTAGGGGCTAAATGCAACCATCTTACTTTAATGTCACTTCATCTACATCAGAAATGAACCTTTGCTAGGGTAGAATTTGACAGCTCTTTAACAGGGAATGAGCTATAGTATACAAGAGTTTACAAAAGAAAGTGGGGAAAATGCCATATCTAATGAAATTGTAAGGCAAATTTTAGGTGAGCAGAATGTAGTTGTGCTACCACAACTTCCTCCTCTTTCCCCTTCTCCCCCTTCTTGGCAAATTTTCCATTAGACGGGGTCCAATAAGAAGATCTATATCACCTTCTGATGGCGTAGATTCTGAAATTAATCTGGCTGTTGTCTTTAGTAACCACAGATCATTAGGGCCTCAGTTTTAAATCTCATTTGAAAGACTGCACGTCTAGCAGCACAGGGCTCCAGCACTGAATCATTCAGTCAGTTCTGAGCCACTGGAAAAGTGCCACTTACTGAATATCCAGCACCACTTCTTGCAACATCATAGGTTTCTTCGGAGGGACCAACTCTTGCTTAGCTTGGGAATATGCTTGTCTTTGACTTTGTACAGTGCCTAGAACTACTGAGCTCTCATTCAGTTCGGAGCCTCCAGTATTATTATAATACTAATAATAATGTATTATAATAATAGTGTGTCTATCATAACTTTAACCCAATTTACCATTAATCAATGACATTTACAAAATATCAAGAGTACTAAAAACTCTCAACCCTAGGGGAAAAACCCCAATTAATCCACTCCATTAAAAAAAGCTTGAGTGAACAGATAAACCTTGCACTGTGCCCTGAAAGCCATCAGCCTGAAGTCTCTTGGATCAAGGGAGAAGTGAATGTCATAACCGAAGTCCCACTACTGAAAATACCCTACCTTAACCATGCAAGACATATAGTCATCTTGAGCTCTTCAGCTGATCTCAACCTACCAAAAAGAGTACAAGGAAAAAGTCAGTCTATAGTTAAAAGAAGCCAGGACCCAAACCACGAAGAGATTTATAAATCAAAACTGCCGACTTGAATCCCATTCAAAAATGAACCAGAATCTATTGACCATTGATATAGTATGCACTATATCAGGGGTGGCCAAACTTATTGATCCTCCGAGCTGCATACGACAATCTTCAGAAGTTTGAGGGCTGAAGCCCTAAGCCCCTTCAGGCACACCTTGTGGGCTGAAGTCCCAGGAACTCAATCCTGCTGTGCAGATGCCAGAGGTGATGTGGGGGGCGGGGGGTCACCTGAGGTGACATGTCTCTGGAAATTTTTGCCAGGGTTTGCTGGCCCTGCTTGGTCACACGGTGCTGCTGGGCCCCATCTCTGCATGGCAGCTGCTGGAGCTAGCAAGCTGGGAGCTGTGGCTGTAGAGATAGGCACTGGCAAACAGATGGGAGCTGCAGGGAGAACTGCTGTTTTTGCTGGTGCCTCTTCCATGGAGCTAAAGCAGCATCGCCTCCCTGTAGCTCCCAGCTGTTTGCCACTGCTTCTGCATGCAGAGCTAACACCTGGAAGCTGCAGGAAGGGGCCACTGAGGGTAAGGGGGGCATGAATCAAGCTGTTGGGGGGGGCAGACCTTTAAATTATGCCCCTCAACTCTCAGCAGGCACCAGTTGTCTCTGGCAGAAGCCCCTCGCCCCACCACTCCACCACAGGGCAGAAGTCCCAAGCACATCTCTCCCTAGTCTGGTTGGCGGAGAATGGGGAGGACAGCGTGGGGCTTCACAACTGTAAAAGAGCCACATTCAGCTCACGAGATGCAGTTTGGCCACCCCTACTCTATATCAAGAACCACACCAATAAGCGGTCAGCCACATTCTGTACAATCTAAAGTTTTCAAATTTCCAAGTTAGGCTGAAAATGGGGAGAAAGGGATCTGCTTCTCCCTAGTGACTAGGCTGTGTAATTGATAAGCATGTTTATTCCAAACCAGAGGATGTTATCAAAACCCACTGGACTTTTGTCCTGTCTGGTGGGTGGTTCTTATTGGCTCAAGGGATGTCAGTGGTTGTTCTGGTGATAGTTCACACTCTTTTGCTATAAAAGAACATTATATGACTTATAACCTGAGTCAAATGGAAGCCCAAGGTGCCAATGACCAAACTAATCTCGGGATTATCAAGGGACTTGTTGGACTACCTTGTTTGATGTTAATTTTTTCTGCAAGAGGTCCATGGCCAAGGAAAAGACTATGGCTTCCCCTTCCTGTAAGCAGAATTTGTATCTGTTGTTTAATCTTCTTTGTGAACTAAAGTTTGGTATCTGTGTCAATTATCCTTATAGCTGTATCATGTCCTCCACCCGTAGCATATGCACTGCATGGGATATTGATTGTAATGGAGGAAATCCCCAAACTATCTAAGAATAGGGGTAAAACAATTATTTGGTTTACTTGGATTTGGACAACACTATTGACTCAATACAATCAGGGCCGGCTCCAGGCACCAGCTTATCAAGAAGGTGGTTGGGGCTGCAACTCTGGAACGGGGCGGCACTTTCAGGTATTCGGCGGCAATTTGGCGGAGGGTCCCTCACTCCCGCATGAAGGACCTCCCGCTGAATTGCTGCAGATCGCGATCACGATCGTGGCTTTTTTTTTTTTTTTTGGCTGCTTGGGGCGGCAAAACCCCTGGGGCCAGCCCTGAATACAATAGTTCACTGAAAGATCGCTTTTCTGTTAATATCCCTTCTAAAACCAGTAGTGCATCACCAGGAGTAATCTGTTTTCCTGTAAAGTCCCCTTTATAAAAAGAAATAATCCTTTTTAAAGTAGCAGGTATATTGCTATTGGGTTCTATCTGGTTCATTTAATGTTGCAAACCTTTTTGTTTTAGAAGAACAATTACTTTTTCATATAACACCTTTCTGTTTTTACCAGGAGCAGGAAATTCAGGTTCAGACTAAAGCTCCAGACTTGCAAACACTTCACCTTAAGTGTGTGATTAGTCCCATTTAGTAGGTTTTCATGACACTCACTTGCTTAATCTTAAACACTTGCATAAGTGATTGCAGGATTGAGGCCCAAGGCAGTAGTGCACAAAGACAGCCTAGTGACTATTTGCAGTGTTTCCCTATTAACTGACATTTTTAAAATTGGACCTTACAGTACATTTATATAGTGTCCACCACTTGAAATTGTTAACTCTGGGATGGAAAATGACAAACAGAGCAGGTCAAATACATTAAAATATTTCCAAGAATACTTGCTTGAATATTCATGGAAATAGTGAGTGGAATTTAAGCAAATGTTAGAGAATATTTTTGGAAAGGAAATTGTGAGTGTTTGCTCTAGAAACTTGATCCTAAAAGTTAACTCTGCCTATCAGGAAATAGAAATAATTCCACCTGTTATATAGCAAAATCAAAACTAAGCAAGACAACTCAGATTTTGAATGTTGGATACAGAATGCATGAAATGAACTGCTCATGAGCAGACCAAGATTTATATATTTAGATTAAAGTCGTGGCTAGGGGCCCAAATTAAAAGTGGGATACCATTATGCTAGATGTTAAAAACACATAGTAAGAGTTCCTGCCCCAAAAAGATTACACTCTAATTAGCAAGACAGACAAAAGGCGTGAGGAGAAATAGAGACCCAGAGAGGTGAAGTGACTTTTCCAAGATCACACAGCTTGTCAGTGACAGAGCTGGGAATAAATCCAATGTCTCAAGACTGCCCATTCAGTACCCTATTCACTAGACAATGCTGCCTCTCAAAAATTATTAGCAAACATTATTCCATGGAGAAAATGCAAGAAAACTATCTGAGCCATTTACAGTGAACAAACATGCTAAATTCGTCTAATAACTTTACTACCAGGTATTTGACCTGATAACCATTCTGTTATAGCTAGGGCCCTACCAAATTCACTGTCGATTTTAGTCAAATTCATGGTCATAGGGTTTTAAAAATCTTAAATTTCATAGCTCAGATACTTAAATCTGAAATTTCACGGTTTTAGGGGGCCATTGGGGGTGGTGTCAGATGACTATAGTGTGTGGGGGGGGTCACATTGTTGCCACCCTTACTTCTGCACTGTTTGCAGGTGATGAGTGGCCAGAACTTTGGTTTTACGTTTCATTAGAAAGACAGAGCCTTTAGGAACACAATGTCCTGAACTGATTCAATGCTGACTGAGTAGGAAAAATTCCCCCTGTTGATGGTACTCACAGTATCACCAACAAAGGAGGATGGACTTGTGGGTAAAGCACAGGACCAGGAGTCAGGATATTTAGGTTCTATACCCAGCTCTACAACAGAGTTCTTTTGTGATCTTTGGCAATCTCTCTGTCCCTTAATTTCCCCCACAGTGATGATCATGATGGTCCCTTCTGCGCTTAAAGTCTATGAGTCTATAATGGGAATAATAGGTCTTACCTACTTCACAGAAGCATTGACAGACAGCTCATTAATATTTGTAAACACTTAGACTCTTTGATTGAAGGCACTATAAGAAGTGCCAAGTTTTACTAGTTATGATTGTAAAACCTCTTCCCGTAGAATACTTAGAATTTCCTTGGAGATTGTTTATTTTTTCCAAGACAACCACCTTCTGAAGTATTGTTCATTGATAGTTATATTGCCATTCTATCTCATTTGATTCCTTCAATATTGCAAGCCTTTTTATTGTTGTGAGATATTGAACTGTAGGCCTTTGTATTGATCAGTCCTACAGCTGGTCTATACCAGAAAACTAGGTTGGTTTAACTATGTTGGTCATGGGTATGAAAAATTCACAACTCTGAGTGGTGTAGTTAAGCCAACCTAAGGCAATGTCTATGCTACCACTTATGTCAGTATAACTTATGTCACTCAGGGGTATGAAAAAAAACATCCCCCCCGCTCCCCGAGTGACATAATTTACACCAACCTAAGCGCTGGTGTGGACAGCATTATGTCATCAGGAGAGCTTCTCCTGCTTACATGGCTACTGACACTCTTTGCGGGTGGTTTAATTACGTCGATGGGAGACATGAGAGATCTTACCGCAGTGCAGCTGCCTTAGTACAGCCGTACCGCTTTAAGCTCTCTAGTGTAGACATAGCCATAGTCTCCATTTACACAGTGCTAGTTGATGGATGTATTCTTCCATTGACATAGCTACCACTTCTCAGGGAGATTGATACATACGCCAATGGGAGAACCCCTCCAATCGGTGTACATCGTGTCTACACTGAAGTGCTACAGTGATGCAGCTATGCCACTGTAGTGTTTTAGGTCAGACAGGACCCCAGGAAGATAAGATTTGTGATTCAAATGAGACCTTTGATCCATCAAGACCAATTTTATCCCCCTGGCAGTGGCCAATGCTGAAGCTTCATAAGAAGGAGAAGGGAAATAAAGCATAATTCATGTAGCAAATTATGTAATTCTCTACATGAGGGGAAAGATCCTTCCTGGCCCCTGCAGAGATCAGCATAAACCCCAAAGCAAAAAATTTGATTGGCCTTACCTTACCAAACATAATTCTAAATGTTGTTATTGGTCATAAAATTCTTAAATAGCTTTTAAAATCAAGGTATTTGACTCTACAGTCCACCCTCCTCAGGGACAATGCAGCCATTAAACAATGCTGGAAGGAGCACTTTGAGATCCTACTAAACCGAGAATACACAGTCTCTGAAGACACCATCGAGTTTATTCCACAACGCTCAGCAATGTCACACCTTGTGATCCCCCATCTTCTGAGGAAGTCCAGCACGCCATCAGCCAGACAAAAATATCACAAGGCACCAGGCCCAGATGGCATCCCAGCTAAGGGTCTTAAAGCTGGTGGAATGCTTGAGCACAAACTTTGCCAACTCTTCAACAAAATCTGGGCCTGCAGAAATTCAACCTGACTTAAAGAATGCCAACATTGTTACAATATTTAAGAAAGAGGACGAATTTTTATTGCTCTCCTCTCCACTGCAGGGAAAATCCTTGCCTGGAACCTACTAAACCATCTCCTCCCCCTTGCTGAGGAACTCCTCCCCATATCAAGTGTGCATCCCGAGGCACAACTGACGTGACCTTCGTGGCGTGATAGATTCAGGAGATGTGCAGAGAGCAACACTAGGAACTGTTCATGGCATTCATCGATCTAACCAAGGCCTTTGACTCTCAATCGTGATGCCCTATGTAAGGTGCTGTGTAGGTCTGGCTGTCCACAGAAATTCATTTCCATCATCAGACTACTCCATGATGGGATGACTTCCACCATTCTGTACAACAGCTCAGAAACAGAACCATTCATCATTCACCTTGGTGCAAAGGAGTGCTGTGTCATTGCTCCAACACTCTTCTCTATTTACTTTGCCATGATCCTGATTTCATTCACGACTGCCTTCCTTATGGAATTGAGATTGAGTATTCTATGGAAGGCCAACTCCTCACTCTCTAAGCAAAATCTAAGATCATGAGAATTGGCATCACTGATTTCAATATGCAGATGACTGCCTCATTCTCACACACACAGAGGCTGACCTGCAAAGCACCCTAAATCTTTTTGCAGATGCCTATCACAGCCTGAGTCTCTCTCTCTCTCTTTCAACATCAGGAAAACCAAGGTACTCTACCAGCCCTCATATGCACAAACTACTCTTCGTACTCCACAAATCACCATTGATGGAGAACCGGTGGAAAATGTGGACCATTTTCCATACCTTGGCAGCCACCTCTCCAAAACAGCCAGCATTGACAAAGAAATTGAATACAGGATCCACTTTGCCAGCACATCTTTTGGAAGACTACTCAAATGACTCTTCAATGACAGGGATCCACAAACAGGCACCAAGATCTTGGGTTACAAAGCAGTTGTCATCCCCACCCTTCTCTATGGGTGTGAGACCTAGGTAACCTATAGACAACATCTCAGGCAGCTGGAGTGGTTCCAGCAGTGCTGCCTCAGGAGGATTCTCAGGATCGGTTGGGAAGACTGACACACTAACATCAGTGTTCTCTCTGTAGCCAACATCAGCAGTATAGAGGCACAGGTAATGAAACATCAACTGTCCTGGGCTGGCCACTGACAGGCTGGGCTGGCCTGACATTTGCCTCCTGAAGCAAGTACTCTTCACTCAGTTAAGTCAGGGAAGAAGGGCTTGCGGAGGGCAGGAGAAGCACTTCAAAGACATACTGAAAGCATACCTTAAAAAGGGAGGCAGCAACTCAACAAACTGGGAAAACTCAGCACAGAACAGAGCACAGTGGCATCACGCCATACATCAAGCCACAGCTCACTTTGAGGAAAGACATGCTCATGAGACAGAGAAGTGACAAAGGAGGAAAGAAAGGGCACAACAGTCCAGCCAACAATTATGTCTCCCTCAAGATTACATCTGTCACTTCTGTGGGACATCTGCAGGGCATGAATTGGGCCCCTCAGACACTTAAAAACCCACCAATGAAACCCTTGGCAGACATCATCCTTACACTGAGGGATAGCCGAAAAGAGAGATGAGATAACACTCATTACTTTAGCTTGTGAAAAATATCCCTCACTGCACTACAGAGGTGTTATCCTTGTTTCTGTATGAGGTTTTCATCCCTTATATTTACACATCTAGGATATATTAACAAGAGTGCCGTACATGATACACAGGAGGTAATTTTCCCCTTCTACCCAGCACTGGTGGGCCCTCAGCTAGAGAACTGTGTCCAGATATAGGGACCACACTTTAAGAATGAGGTGAAAGTTGGAGAGAATTCAGAGGAAATCAAAAATAGTAAAAGTTTGGAAAACATCATCTATGATGAAAGGTTGAAGGTAGATTGCTTAGTCTAGAAAAGAGAAGGCTAAGGGGGCACATGATAACAGTCTTCAAATGTGTGAAGAGGGTGATTAATTGCTCTCCATGTCTGCTAAGGGAGGGGGAAAATGCAATGAGCTTAATTTGCAGCAAGAGAGATTTAGGTAAGATATTAGGAAACGCTAACTATAAGAAGAGATAAGCACTGAAACAGGTTGCCTAGGGAGGTTGTGGAATCCTTGTCATTGAACATCTATCTGGGATGGTCTAGGTAGACTTAATCTTACCTCAGCATGGGGTGGGGGGGAGATGGGTGGATTAAATGACCTCTTGGGATCCCTTCCAGCTCTACATTTCTATGGTTCTCTGTATTGTTATGCTACAAAGCAGGCAAATATGCAACCATCAACACCACCACATCACAAAGTAAGATATTTTGTGGACTGTTGGACACTGTGAATTTTACACTCTAGACTGTTACTTAGCATAAGCATTTTTGTAAACGTAATATGCTGGGAAAATGTACTCTTCAGCAGCTTTCTTACTTGCATCTGCCCCATTGGTTAGTGATAGTAGCTACGTTGCAACAACAACAACAAAAATCAAGAATGCTGTGACAGAGTGCTGGGCAACAGAGCTGAACTAGCACCCTGGTCATTGCAATTTCAGTTAGCTGCCTGGGGGTAAACCTGATGTGATAGCTGTGCCTGATAGACTGAAGCTGGCTGTAGAGAGCTAACTAACCCATTAACCTAGAAAAGGCATAGGAAGGATGTGCCAGTGGGAGAGAGCCAGTGTCTCAGAGTTAGAACCAAGAGAGAGATTTCCTACCTCTTCTATCCTTGATGTATGGGCTAAGGACGATATGCTGTTGCAAATAAGATGCTGCACAATGCCATAAAGGTAATGGGGGTTACTGTTAATAAACCACATGCAGTGTTTGCAAGCAGAGAGTCTCCCACTGGTCTGTGAGCACAAACAAAGGCAGGAACAGAGAGGGTTCCGTGTTACAAATGCTTACGAGACCATGTCCTGCTAAGCTTTAAACCTTGTAGTATATTTTTTCATACTACAACTAAGTAGCTGCTAGATGAGTTAGTGGAATTGTGATCGATTACCATTGTGAGCTGGGTGTAGCGTTGTGATGGATTGTGTTAAAACCTCATTCATACTGATGCGTGAATGAATCCTCCACTTAGATAGTCGTAAGGGGTCACAGCTAAAACAAAGCCAAAGAGTCTGCCCAGAAACTAGTAGCAGGGAAAGGGAAGTTTCCAGTGGTTATTGTGACCAGAGGTTGGTGTCTGTCTGTGTGAGAGAGAGAACACATGGAAACTGAGGGACAGAGGAGAACAGAGAGAGAGGCAAAGGCAACAATCAAGAAAGCCAAGCACTAGCCCGTCAGCCTCTCTCCCAGTCTGGGAAACACCAAGCTGAAGGGGCACAGTTTGGTGGAGGTACAAGAATCAGCCCCGCAATTTTTGTTTAGATCTGGAGAGTGCGGCAGCATTAATGGGAAGTGGGTTCTAGCCTATGAAAGCTTATGCCCAAATAAATTTGTAAAAGCAGCAGAGAATCCTGTGGCACCTTATAGACTAACAGACGTTTTGGAGCATGAGCTTTCGTGGGTGAATACCCACTTCGTCAGATGAATGTAGTGGAAATTTCCAGGGGCAGGTATACATAAGCTAGCAAGCAAGCTAGAGATAACGAGATTAGTTCAATCAGGGAGGATGAGGCCCTGTTCTAGCAGCTGAGGTGTGAAAACCAAGGGAGGAGAAACTGGTTCTGTAGTTGGCAAGCCATTCACAGTCTTTGTTCAATCCTGAGCTGATGGAGTCAAATTTGCAGATGAACTGAAGCTCAGCAGTTTCTCTTTGAAGTCTGGTCTTGAAGTTTTTTTGCTGCAGGATGGCCACCTTAATGTCTGCTATAATGTGGCCAGGGAGGTTGAAGTGATCTCCTACAGGTTTTTGTATATTGCCATTCCTAATACTTAGAACCCAT
Organism: Chelonoidis abingdonii; assembly: GCF_003597395.2. NCBI lineage: Eukaryota > Metazoa > Chordata > Testudines > Testudinidae > Chelonoidis > Chelonoidis abingdonii. Next base: position 52,152,017 of record NC_133769.1, on the reverse strand, counting down.
TGTAACAGGCACTGTAGCTTTCCAGCAAGAAGAGATGAGGAGTGGTTGAAACCTGTTTAAGGTTTAGGGGAATCTTAGCTCTGGCCCACACTACAAGTTTAGGTCGAATTTAGCAGTGTTACATTGATTTAACCCTGCACTTGTCCACACAACAAAGACTTTTTTTCAACTTAAAGGGCTCTTAAAATCGATTTCTGTACTCTACCCCGACAAGGGGATTAGCACTGAAATCAACCTTGCTGGGTCAAATTTGAGGTAGTGTGGGGTGGGATGGTCGCAATTCAATGGTATTGGCCTCTTCGAGCTATCCCAGAGTGCTCCATTGTGACCGCTCTGGACAGCAATCCCAACTCAGATGCACTGGCCAGGTAGACAGAAAAGGATCACGAACTTTTGAATCTCATTTCCTGTTTGGCCAGTGTGGCAATCTGCAGGTGAGTGCAGCTCTCATCAGCAGAGGTGACCATGATGGAGCCCCAGAATCACCAAAGAGGTCCAGCATGGATCGAATGGGAGGCACAGGATCTCATCGCTGTATGGGGAGACGAATCCATGCTAGCTGAACTCCATTCCAAAAGACAAAATGCCCAAACATTTGAAAAAATCTCCAAGGGCATGAAGGACAGAGGCCATAACAGGGACCCGCAGCAGTGCTACCTGAAACTTAAGGAGCTGAGGCAAGCCTACCAAAAAACAGAGAGGCAAACAGCTGCTCCAGGTCAGAGCCCCAGACATGCCACTTCTATGATGAGCTGCATGCCATTCTAGGAGGTGCAACCACAACTCCCCCACCCCTGTTCTTTGATTCCATCAATGGAATAGCACACAGCAGGGATCCAGGTTTTGGGGATGAGGAAGATGAAGAGGAGAAGGTTGAAGATAGCTCACAGCAAGCGAAGAAACCATTTTCCCCGACAGCCAGGAACTGTTTCTCACCCTGGACTTGGAGGCAGTACCCTCCCAAACCCACACAAGGCTGCCTCCCGGACCTGCCAGGCAGAGAAGGGACCTCTGGTGAGTGTATCTTTGTAAATATTATATATAGTTTAAAAGCAAGCATGTTTAAAGATTAATTTGCCCTGGCATCCGTGGCCAGTACAGCTACTGGAAAAGTCTGTTAACGTGTCTGGGGTTGGAGCGGAAATCCTCCAGGAAAATCTCCATAAAGCTCTCCCGGATGTACTCCCAAAGCCTTTGCAAAAGGTTTTTGGGGAGGGCAGCCTTATTCCGTCCTCCATGGTAGGACACTTTACCACGCCAGGCCAGTAGCACGTAGTCTGGAATCATTGCATAACACAGCGTATGGTCCCAGTGTCTTCTGGCATCAAACAACATCCGTTCTTTATCTCTTTGTATTATCCTAGGGAAAGTGACATCATTCATGGTCACCTGGTTGAAATAGGGTGATTTTATTAAGGGGACATTCAGAGGTGCCTGTTCCTGCTGAGCCGTTTGCCTGTGGCTGATCAGAAATGTTCCCCGCTGTTAGTCACACGGTGGGGGAAGGGGTGAAGCGATCATCCCAGAGAATTGTGTGTGGGTGTGGGTGGAGGGCAGGGGAGGTTGGTTGGGTTTGTGTTGCATGTTAACCCAAAAACTGCAGCCCCCCTTTTTAAATTGCCAACCCATTTTAAATGGCCAACCCAACTGCTGCTTGGCATGGGAAATGAAGGCACTGCTGTTTGAAACCATTCCCAAGTGTTATGGAGGTTAAAGAAGCCAAAGGACTGTGTCTTATCACGGCTGCCTGCAAGCTGAATTCTGTTGCCTGGCCCTGTGGGACTGACCTCTCACACCAAACCGGCATACCCTCAATAAGAGGCAAAATGCGACCTTGTACTGAAAACACATGTGCTATGTAATGTTAACAGCAAGGTTTACCGTGAAAGAGTCTACCCATTGTTCTCTAAAACGTGTCATTTTAACTACCACTCTCCCTTTTTTTCCTGCACCAGCTGCAAATGTTTCCACACTCACACTATCTTCTCCTTCCCAGGCTAGCAAAGATTAGAAGGTGAAAAAAACGCACTCATGATGAAATGTTCTCTGAGCTCATGCAGTCCTCCCACACTGAAAGAGCACAGCAGAATGTGTGGAGGCAGACAATGTCAAAGTCCAGGAAAGCACAAGATGAATGTGAGGACAAGTGGTGGGCTGAAGATGATTGGTGGCATCAGCTTGCTGATGGAAGGCAAGAGGCAATGGTGAGGCTACTGAAGGAACCAATGAATATGCTCCGGTGTATGGCTGAGGTTCAGGAAAGGCAGCATGAGCACAGACTGCCGCTACAGCCTCTGTGTAACCAACCGTCCTCCTCCCCAAGTTCCATAGCCTCCTCACCTAGACACTCAAGAACGTGGTGGTGGGGGCCTCTGGGCACCCAACCACTCCACTCCAGTGGACTGCCCAAGCAACAGAAAGCTGTCATTCAATAAGTTTTAAAGGGAAGTGTGGCCTTGTCCTTCTCTTTCTTTCATTTGTTATATATATATTTTATAGCTGCTTTCACTTCTCCTCAAAGCCACGCTGTTTTTTTAAGGAGTGTGCTTTCTTTCTCAGTTGTGGGACTGGGGCTTTTCTGGCATTTAGTAAAATGTTCTGAAATAATTCTCAACCATCATTCACATTTTTCAGATTAAATTGTTTCTCCCATTTGATTTGCTCATAGTTGTTTTCAACTTTGTGAAATTGGCCCTTTTAAAGCATGAAGTTTTGTTGGTTTTTTGCCTGATTTGGATGTTATTCTGTTTGTATGTAACAAATTTGATGGAGTCATGATCCCTTGTACTTAATGCTTGGTCTACACTGGGGCAGGAGAGAAATCGATCTAAGTTACGCAACTTCAGCGACATGAATAACGTAGCTGAAGTCGATATACTTAGATCTACTTACTGCAGTGTCTTCACATCGACTGCTGATGCTCCCCCACTGACTCCGCCTGCACCTCCTGCTCCGATGGAGTACCAGAGTCAACGGGAGAGTACTCATCTGTCGATTTATTGCATCTTCAGTAGATACGATAAATCAACCCCTGTTGGATCGATCGCTCCGGAGGTAACTGTAGACATGCCCTATGATACCACTATTTTTTAGTTCTATGATCAATCCCTCCTTATCTGTGAAGATGAGGTCCAATATAGAATTCTCTCATGTTGGAATCGACACTTTTTGAGTTAGGAAATTGTCATCTGTAATATTTAGAAATTATGGGGACTGGCAACATGAGACCTCCAATATATGTCACTCAGATTGAAGTCCTCCATAAGAGCACAGCTTTTTTTCCCCTATAAATATAGATAGGTGCTTAAGGAGCTGGTCAGCCTGTTCCTTAGTGTGATTTGCAGACATCTGAACCCCATCATGTGCCTTATCTGTTAGGACATTGATTCATAAGCATTCAAGATAATTTGCTTCTGAGTTGTCAGTGACTCAGAAACAGGTAATGCCATTTTTGACATAGAGTGGCATTCCTCTCCCCTTTTGCCCACTTAAGCCTTCCTGAATAGATATTAAACATTGATTTTAACATTCCAATCATGTGAATCTTACCACCAGGTTTCAGTAATACCAACTAGGTCAAAGATATGCTCATAAATGATCAATTCCAATTCCTCTTGTTTGTTACCCAGGCTCTTAGAATTGTTATATAGGCAATTAAACATTTTCTTCTCTTCACATCCTTTGGTGTCCTGATTAATTTTGTTCTCAGCATCCTGATTGAGTGTTCGTTTGTTCCTCCTTTTCACCCTCCCCTTTTGTTATTAGAGTTAACGGTTTCATTGCTGATCATTTTAGGAGAAAAATCCCAGTACAGAATTTGCTTATCCATCAGTGTCAGATGCAGTAGTAGGTATATTGGAGCAGGACAGTGAGGCATGTGTTGCTCTTTAGATTGCTGTTGTGGTTAAGCGGGACTTCAAGCCTCCTGCAGAACATGTAAAAGTCAATTCCATGCCTGTCTGACCACAAGGGAGGGGGAAGAGAAGATTCATCCCTTTCTTTGTGCAAAACACTTCACTGGCCTTATATGCTCTAGGAGCCCCTCAATGACAACAGGCAAAGGTTCTCCGTCATGTAACAGCAACTCCTATCCAGTCTAACAAACTCACTACGCCTAACATTGTGTCATGGCATATCTATAAAGAATGTTATGTAAGGTATCAAATGAAAATGTATAGTACACAGGTAACTAATATTGTGAAGTGTACCTATAACACTACAGGAGGAATTATAGATTCTTACTGATATTATACTTTAAGGTCTGTAACCAGACAAAGGGAAAAACAGGTTTTCTTCCAGATAGGAGGGGAGATAGTTATCTCCCTGTGTCTAAAGTAAATTAAGCAGGGTTAGCCAAAGACTATGGAGGTTATATTTGCATATTGAGGCAATAGGAAAAGCTAATTATCAGATCAACATAGACAGCATGGCAACTACACTTGGGAGAACAAACAATGGGAGAGAGGGACTTTGTCTGGCGGTATGTTTCAAAGGATACATTTCAAAGGTGTACTGGACTATAAGAACAGGGGGAAAAGACATGGTGTTTATCCATTTACTGAAAAAACCCTCTGTGGTCATAAGGAAATCATGAAAATATGGACTCTAGTATGACCCCAGCATGTTCTACAGAAAAGTTTTAGGTGAGAGATTGTTTTAGGTGAGATTAAGTTGCTAAAGTTAAGTTCTAATCTTGTAGAAGCAAAATCTTTCTTGTAACCATATCTATTACTGTTTCTATTATCTTTGCCTATCATCACTTAAAACTCTGTTCTTTACTAATAAAGTAATTCTTGATTTGACTATAAGCTCTTCTTAGTATTGTAATACTGAAGTGTGTCTCTACAGCTGAGGTAGCAGACTGGTGTGCATACTGTCTCTTTGGAGACAGCAGACTTGGTAATTTCTGTGTGTTCAGTGGTAGGTGCTGGACACTGCTGAGGAATGCTCTTCCAGGGGTTTTGGGTCTGAGGGTACAAGGCAAAAACCTGGTGGAGCTTTGGAGCAGGGGCGCTCTAGGCACCAGCAAAGCAAGCAGCTGCTTGGGGCAGCCCATTTGCAGGGGTGGCAGCTGGCAGGGATCCAGCCTGGGAACTGACAACCAACTGTAGTTCCTTGGTTAGCTCCCTGCCTATAGAGCCAGCCCTGGAGCAGGGAAAGAACTACACTTCCCAGCATTCCCTGGGCCACGATCAACAGGAAAGGGAGGGGGAGGGAGTATGGTAGCTGAAACCTCACGCTGCAGCTTGATGTGAATGGAGAGCTCACTGCTAGAGCAGGATGGCACTGTGAATGGGGAACAAGTGTGCCCATGGAGTAGAAGGCTTTGGCCCACATATGCCCTTCATAAGACATCCCCAGACTGGATGAGGGACACTGGTGTGACCTCACCTTGCAGCCCCCAAAGAAGGAATTGGGTGGACTAAATGGACAGTACCCCTCTGTATCTGAAGCCTAGCAAGGGAGGTATGTGGATCTCACTAGAATTTAAAATGAAAAGGAAGGGAGGGGAGGCTCTGGACCTGGGCAGCTTTAGATACATTACCAGGCACTTAGGAGGATTTCCACTTCTGAGCCATGGAAGCAGAAATTGACTTTTCCTTTCCAAATTTAGCTAATATTCAGAAAGGGAATCTAGCACCTGCCTTCCAGATTTGAACACTCTCAAAATTCAGGAGTGCTCAAGCTCAGTTTGGGCAGCTGTTACTTCTTTTCTCCCAAATCAAATATACTGATCCACTGTAATTTGCTGTAGAAAAAGTAGGATGAAATTGAGCAAGAAATGCTTCCCAGTGG
>NC_133769.1:52110640-52145708 GCF_003597395.2 Chelonoidis abingdonii | reverse complement strand
GGAGTCCCAGAGCTGGGGTGGCAGGGGGTGCAGGTGGAGGGGGCAGGGCTGGGGTGCAGGCTGCCAAATTTTTTTTGCTTGGGGCAGCAAAAAACCTAGAGCTGGTCTTGACTTTGTCCTTACAGGTAAAAGTATTGCTCCTTGATGATGGGTTTGAGCAAACTATCCGCTGTCCATATGTTGTTTTTTTCCCTAGCAACACTGATTATTTGATTAGCAGTTTGGTTGTTGCCTTTATTATCTCAAAATGAAATCATATTAAGACAGATCTAGAATTATAAAAAATACAAATACTGAAAAACTTTGATTGTTAGACATCTAAGTTTTTGCCAGACTTGCCTATAAGATCTATAATTTATCATTTCTGATGGGGTAGTTGTCTGTCAAACTGGAGCAAATACCACTGGATCTCCTGCGGTCAGTTAAGTATCAAACATCTCTCTGGCCCATTCAGAAATCTTAGCTTTTGATAGTAACCTGAAGAGCTCAGTTGTTTATGACGAAGATATAAATGTGATTGTTTCTGAACATTGGTAAATAATGTGGTGGAAAAAGACATGCTCAAAATATTTCTCTCCTTCAAGATAATGTTTCATAAAAAGTGGGAGTCTCTAGATGAAACTGACTTTTTTTGGAGATGTCACGCTGAAAGTGAAACCATCACACTAAGCATCAACATTTATCCCAGACATATGGTAAACTTACTTTATCAGTGTGTCAAGAAACTAGATTGGGAAACAGGATTTACATGAATCTATTAAACTGTCATACTCACTTAAAAGAATCCAAAGCACCCTGAAGGTAGCTAAAACTAATTACAGTACAAGGATGATGTACACCTGCAAAATGTCAGGCTGAATACATGGCATTGGGCTGAGACTTTCCACAGTTGGAGAAACACAAACTTAAATTCTGCAGCTGATTTTACTTTATCCATTAATATCGATACAGATTGCCATTCTTGGCTCACTACTTCCTATTTTAAGGCAGATGGAAAAATAGCAACCATGATAAAATGACTGTAAGTCTGATTAAAAAAAAACTACAACAAAAATTAAGTATTACTTTGGCCTCTGCTCAAATGTTCTCTTCTACCTTCCCTTGAGTAGTAATATACCTCTGAATTACAAAATACCCCTGCAACAGAGGATGCTAAAGGAACTAGGTCCTCTCTTTTTTGCCAGTAGTTATGGTAAATGGGAACTCTGTAATTTAAGGACTTACTGACAGACCTAAAAAGAGCTGGAGCTTGATGGAGAACCTTTATGGTGACATCTGTATTCAGCAGCATCAAATCATTGTCTGGTTTCATATAACAATACAGTTTCCACAGCACTGAGTTTTACCGCTTTCTGTTATGTCCAGGTTCATTAATCTTACTGCATCTTTAAGTATTATTTCAGCATGTTTATTTTTACATACACTTCTCTATTGGAACAGTCGCCTAGAATATAGCAGATTTACACATACTTTAACCAGGCACAGCATGGAACAGGGTTGCATGATGGGATGAACTAATTCACACACTTGGTGTCTAGTCTAGCTGCTGGAGCCTCATTTTTCATAAAAGCAGTTACAAAGGCTTAGAGGAAATATCTCCAAGTCTGGATGATTGTTCGTTTTGAAAGGCATTGTTTGGAGGCCATCAGGTGTGGAAAATACTTCCTTCTTTTTTCAAAAAGAAGTAATGATAACTGGCAATGAACATATGCTTCCTAATAGGCATCTGAAACCTACACACGTTCACTTATAAGATTCAAACTGTTGTTAGATGAACAATACCAGAAAACCGATCCTAAAATGGTGCATAATTTCTAGGGGGGTGGGGAGTAGAATGCCAGTTCTCATTAAGATTTATTGTAAGTCTGAAGTTTTGTAGTCCCGAGACTTAACGACAGATGGTGGTGTAACTCCACCAATTTTGCAACCTCTCCCTTCGCTTTGATGTTATAGATTCTCCTTTATTTGACTTCGGTTTAAAATTGTATTTTTTTTTCTCTTCCCGAACTGTCTCTGGAACAATGGGTGGGGCGGGGAGAGAATAAACCCATTTAGAAGAGCAGCCTGTTTATTATTTTCGTGTTCCCTTTATAAACAATCATAATGGAACATGGCAATCTGATATTCACCTATCTGCCAGTTGCAAGGAAAAATACATTAAATTAATGAAAGAAAGACGTTTGACAGTGGTTTATTTGAAGCAAGAAATACATTGCAATTGTGCAGATGAAATCTCAAACCGTAAAAGGAACAAATGCAACGTATTAGTCTTTTTCATTAGAAAGCCAAGTTATAATTTTGAGGCTTAATAATCGCATCGCTTAAAAAACTGAAAAGTGTGTCTGCTTAGCTCTAAGTTTTTTTTATAAAGACTTACACGCCATTCAGACACTAATAATGCTAAACAATTTAAGCAGCTGAGCGTTGTACCCCCATGTATTATTACCCACTAGAAAGAGGCTCTCAGACGGTGACAATCTGAAGTAGTGAGATTTAAAACCTCCTTGAAACAGCCCTCAGTCCATCATAGAGAAGGCAGTGTAAATACCGCCAAAAACTAATACAAAACGAGAAGTCTCATTCCAAAGGAGTGAGATTTGGGACAGGTCTAGATAGAAGGAGATACTGAGTAGCTTGGATGGATTTTCCTTCCCTTTCCTTTCCGTGGGGTCAGTCCGCTCAAGTTTCTCACTTGGGATGTTTACTTTCGGGCAAGAATCGCTGGCAGGGAACACGTGAAACGAACTTGACCGCTGGCTGGGCGCCAGCCAGAACCGTTCGTCTGTTTTTGTTTGTCGTATGGATCCTCTTTCAAACAATCCCATGGCAAAGCATTTCTCTCTGCAACTGTGTTTTGACACGCTTAGTGACAGACTTTCGGGCAAAGGCAACTTTTGTTAAGAACGTGTTTTCCTGCATGCCCTTGGCCGGCCAGGGGGGCAGAAACGGGGGGAGGGTGCTGTACCTGTGCCCTGTCAGCCCTCACAGGCTGCCTCCTAGCAGCATGTTTACTGCTCTCCTTCACTGTGTGTTATTTCGTTGGAAGGCTGTCGAGAGTTGTCTGGAGAACGAGAGCATTCGTTGTTGGCCGGGCTTCAGCAGTCAGGTGTTCATAGAAACTTTGTTCTGGATTGCTGGGGGTCTCCCGGCATCAGGACGCGTCCAATTAAAACTACTCGCAGTGCGTCCACTAACAAACTAATGTGAGATAAAGCACGCAGGCTTTATTGGTAACTGTGCGATTAAGGAGCGGGAGGGGGGAAGATAACAGTTGTATGGAGCAAATACATATATTTTGTAGCCACCCATCAGCAACCACCCCTCTGCCTTTGGCAGGGGCGGGCAACAGCAGCGAGCGTGTGTGCCCTTGGACTGAACTTTCACCTCTCGAACCCGATCAAACCCCATTGGCTGAGAGTTAGGAATCTGAGGAGTAGAGCTCAGCTCCCATCCAAACCTGTAGTCTACACCTCTCCCTTTCTCTTACACACGCGGCGGCGGCCGCGGTCTGGCGGGGGGCTGGATGGGGAGCTGATCTCACCTTTTTTAGCCACCCCCTGCAGATTACCCACTGCAGTAAAAGAGCTGCCTTTTTGCCCTGCACACACACACACACACACACCATTTTACCCGCGCACGCAAGTTTTACTCTGTGCATTTTATTGGCACTCGCAGGTTTCACAGACAGGAGCGATTACACCTCGCAGAACTGCAACCTTTGCCGAAGTGTGAGCAATTCTTTCGCGAGCGCCCCCCCCCACCTCGCCCCCCGCAGTCTTCCCGGAAACCTCAGCTGCTAGATGTAAAAGTTTATCCTAACTCCACCCCCGCGATAGCTGAATTCCTCCCCGTTTCACCTAAAAGCAAGCGAGAAAGAGAAAAGCAAGCAGACGTGTGGGTGAGAAATCTCCTTTTTAAAAAAAACCACACAACCCTGTCAGTTTCTGAGCGCTCTGCAACATTAATTCATGAGCCCAACGTATGGCTCGGCAACCAGCTAATCTTTCAATTTGCTCAGTACACCAACGAGCGAAGTTTTTTTTTAATTCAGTTTATGTTAATTCTGAGTGACAATCACTTTTGATTCAGGTCTTCAGTGAATACAGAAGAGCCTTTTTAATTCCAAATTACATGGAAAGTGTAAGGTCGAGGTTGTGGCGCTTTGATTAGGTGAGTTCTCACTAAAAACCACATACACTGCACTCTTCTATTTCGGATTTACCTTCCTTCGGTGTTTATCTAGGAACCCTGCCATAACATTTAACGTGTGCGATCAAATGATACAGAAAAGAGGAAGTCTAAGCATTGTAAGCCCAGGATAGGATAATTTTCTCCTGTTTCTCATTTCTGTGCCTCTCGTGCTCGTTAATTAAACGGATTTCAGTAGGAGCTGTAATGCGTTTTTACAGAGCGGGAGAAGCCTGAAGTTTGGCTCAGCCTGGTGATGAGTTTGAAAGACGAGGGTCGGGTGTGTAAATAGCAACGGCTGCTGTGTCCCGGCTTCAGAGAAGGGCCGGGCACGTGCTTTGCGCCGCTCGCATACAGAAGTCAATGCAGCTTGTTCACTTAATTGTTGCCAGCCGAAAGATTAGAGTTAGCAGCTGGTTTCCATTGCATACTACGGCTGGGGTGGGGGCTTCCCAGCAGCCGGCCATGAGACGTTTGGTGCCCGTGCCCTCCTCTTCCCCAAAGTATGGCCCTAGGACATCAGCCCACGGCTGGGGAACAGCAATGGTGCTAGACAGCGAGGAGGCTGCTGCTATGCGAGAGGAAATTAAAGCAACTGCGGCTCTGCTGCTAGTGCAAAGGGCGCCGTGCGCGTTAGAGCGGAGGGGAGAAGCGGGGCTGCCCCTTGCTGGGAGAGTGCAGGGCAGAGAGCTAGTGCCTCTGGCCAGAGCACCACCGCCAGCTTCGCCCCGCTACTCCAGCGGCCGCCTCCACCCCCTCGCCGCACTGGGGAACGAGCAAGACTAAGGGGCGCCCAGGAAACCTGCAGCGTGCGCAGGCTGCAGCTCAACCTGCCTCCGCAATACTCCGTGCGGTGCGTGAAGCGGCAACGCTGGGGGGCACACACCCGCGCGGGGCGCGCTCTGCTCAGCTGTCACCTTCTCCCGCTGCACCCCACGGAGCTGCAGGGGCCTGTGTGCAAATGAGGTCGGAGTTGGGCCCGAGCCTTTCTTCGCAATCAGCCTGGGTGTCCCCCCACCCCGCTACAGCGGCGGGGAGTTTACACGGTGATGACAAAGCCAAGTGTTCTCTGCACCCAAAGTCCCAAAACTCTGCGCGGGGTGGGAGGACTCGCCCCCTGCTGTAAATCCCACCAAAGTCCTGCCCAGTCTCCCCTCCCCAGCCGCCCTGCTTTCTCGGGAGCCCTTCTATGCGCTTGGCCCTTCCCAGCCGCCGAAGTCCCCAGCTGCCTTGGCCAGCGGCTCTGCCTTTGCACGCCGGCTGCTCTGCGAGGACTGCCGAGAAAGCTCTGGCCCCTCGGCACTGCTCGTACAACACCAGGCTTTGTTTCCTCCCCGTCTGCTAAACTCCTTGTGTCTAACGGGGGTGGGGGGAAACGGACGAGAGCAAACAACTTCTCCCCTCGTTTGTTGACATAGCAGGTGGACTTGACGTCAAGCAGGACGCTTTACAGCGAATCCTAACAATATCCTGCTCCGCGAGGGAGTCTCCCTGCCCTGGAGGGAGGCGCAGGGGAAGGAGGGAAAGAGCAGCGGGGGTACTGCCAAACTGGTCCCTCTGCACTTTTTTATTGTTGCAAACCCCCCCCCCCCATTATTACCACTCCTGTGCAGGCCACTTTGCGATCATGTGAGCCCTCACTCCCCTTCCCACAAAGAGGAGTCGGTGGGGGCACCTTTTTTTTCTGTTGTTGTTGCCTTCCCAGCAAAAAACACACACGCTTCGCACAGAGCCAGACCCACACACACACACACATAGGGGGGAGGGAGCGCGCGAGAGCCAGCGCGAGCCTCCGAGAAAGCGCGAGACACTGCGCTGGGGCTGCTGCTCCCCAGGCTGTCTCCGCTGCTGCCCCTGCCCGGGGTTCAGAGCCCCAGCGCCGCCTGCGGAGGAATATCCAGCCCATTTATTGATGCTGCTGCTTGTTGTTGCAGCTTAATCCTCCTCTCTCCTGCTGTGTCTCTGCTCGTGCGTCCCCGCAGCTGCCACTGCTGCTCCTCCTGCAACGACTTTGTATGTGTGTGTTTGTGGGGGGGGGCTAGTTCAGTTCCTCTCTCGGTGGCCGCTCCTCGGGACGCTCTACCCAGTGTCTCCTTTTGGTAAGTTTCATTCCCCCTCCCGCCCCAAGTCTCCTCTTTGACTTGTTACTTTCATTCTCCCCTTCCCTCCCCCCTCCTCCTCTACTTGCTGCTGCAAGAAAGTTTAGCTCCCGCGGCTCTAAGGATGGTGGGTACAAATGTGACATGTGTCAGATTTCTTGGCGTCTGGTACCGCTTGTCTCTTTAAAAAATATTAACTCGGGTGGGGTGGGGTAGAGGGCGAGATGGGGGATGGGGGCTAATTGGTATGCGCTTCTGTTCCATACGTTAGAGTTTGAAATGTGTTTAAAATTTTGCCTTAATAGAGCGAATACGTTTTAAAAGTGCGATGCAGACACCCAGATGTTTACTCCCCTCCCCTTAGTCCTCCCTGCTATAGCATCTATCGTTTGAAACACACAAAGTTTGAATGATCAAGTTGGTGCTCTTCAGTTAATTTGGTGCTTCGGAAATGGTGCTGCAAGCTACCAAAGTTCGGCTTTATTTTAGAAGCGCTTATTGCAAGCCGGAATTTTCTTTTCACAAGCCCCACCACAACTTTTAGTTTGGATGGATAATAAAGAAAATGCGTTGCAATGAAATATCCTCCCTTCATCCTGGGAAGATTTTGGGGAGCGATATTTCAAAGTGAGGGGGCTTGTTCGTCTCCCCTTTCCTTTTGGTTTTAGAAAATTGTGGAAGCATGTTATCCTGGTGAAGAAACGTGTCACGTTTCTCCTTTTTGAGATGTGTGTGTGTGTGTGAGAGAGAGAAACATCTTCAGTCTCTCTATCTCTATCCATAGGTGCAGCGTGCAAAGGGGGGGAAGAGGGACCGGCTATGACATTGATCCTGCATTCAGCCAGATCCAGCACTGTTAACTGAGCCCTCTTCTTCCCACGAGCTGCACGTGCCCTGTTTGAGGAAGGTGTTTGCCATCCACCCTCTCTGGCTAGGGCGAGTTATTGCATCTCATTGATCTTCCCTGCAGAAGCAGTTACCGCTACCGCTCTCGGGTCTTCTCCTTCTCCACCTTCGCAATGCCTTTTGAATGTGCTTGGCGGATTAGTGTTAACCTTGAACAGCAACAAAACATGTTAGCCTAAAACAATAGATGAATAAATAATAATGTTAGAACTATGAAATCCCTGAGGCACAGTTCATAGTTTGTGGTGGGAGCATTCTCCTGAAATTCATTCTTGAAATTCAGGAATAGTCAGAGACCTAGAAACTTGTGAAAGTTTAATTCTGAGGACTTTGAGATCTAGTAGGTAAATGGCTGTAAGGCATGTTGGGCTTTGTTTTTTAAAGTAATGAGTGTAAGGGCAGGAAGAGGAAGAAAAGAGCTAATGCTAACTCCCTTTTGCTCAAGTTTTTTGGGCTTTCCCACAACTAAAAATTCTTTTGAGCATATGCATGAATGTAAACATGAAATTAGATCTTTCTGAAAAACTGAATGCAAAATATAGCTCAGGGTCTAAGTTTGAAACTTGCAGTAGTCAATTTGCCACAGATTTAAACTACAGTGATAAAGGTAAAGACATTTTTGTTCTGTTCTTCTGCTTATCTGTTAAATTTGTGTCAGGGTCCTAGTAACTGATTCAAGAGACAAACTTTCAGAGATTCTGAACCAATTAAAAAGGGTAGTCCTTGATTACATTGGTGAGCTTTCAGCATTGAACTTCTATGGGGAGAAAAAGATAGAGGTAACAACTGGATCAAGGGTTGAGAGAGTTATAGTCTCTATATGGGGGGAAAATATATACGTCACTGATGTTTAATCTTGTGCAGTTACTGCCATCTGTTAAGTGTTTTTTCTAAAAATGTGCCTAAACTGACTATTTTAAAGTTAGTGTCAACTCTGCCTAGAAGAAGAGAGTGCAAGTTGAGTCACAGAAGCCAGAACATGCAGTAATGTAGAGTTGGGGAGCATTTTCATTTTTAAGAGCCTTCTAAAAAAATATTTAAACAGACACTCACTTTCCAAATGGTTTTATTGCATCCCTTCGCTGCTTTAGAGCCTGATTTAAAGCTTACTGAAGTAAGTGGGAGTCTTTTGATTGACTTCAGTGGGCTTTGGATCCGGCCTTTGGTAACTTGATTAACATTTTGAAGCTGGGAAGTTGCGTACTGCATGAGGATACTCGTGTTATCCTGTGAAAAATGACGTTAAAATAAACTTTAAGAGCTTTAGCAGTTGTTTTTGTTTTCTCTGTACCAAGTAAATTAAATCTGTCAAGGAAAAGATACTGTTGGTAGTAATGTTGCTATGAAGAAAATAAAGGTTACTCATTAAGCCCAATTCTTTGATGCTGTACTAAATCCATATGAGTTAGGTATAAATCATAGTGTTCTAAAAAGGATTTTTTTTAAAATGTGTGTTTTTCACCTGATGTCTAAATTCAGTTGATCATATTGGTTACATAGATTGCAATATAAACTCTTTGTAGCATATTGCTATTTTTAACATAGTTGTGCAAAGTGACAATGCGGTGTGATTTTTCTGAATTTAAATTATTTAGCTAAGTACGCAAATCAGTAAACACTCGAGGGAAGGGAAGAGGGTTTCAAATAAAGTGTTTTTCAAAATATGTATAATAATCTGAATGCCAGTCAATTTATTAACATCTAAAGTGATGTATAATCTGCTACTGTAATCAATTTGGTAATAATCAGCCGCCAATAGTTGCTTGAAACGAGGCCTCTCATTACATTAGGCTTTAACACTGAATAAGCTTGAACTGTTGCAGGCCAATGACAATTTATACATGCTTGGGTTTTTTGTTTTTTTTTAGTTTAACACCAGTGATTCTTAATTTTGTCCCAGAAATCTTAATTTATTTTGGTAAGGTGTATGCATGTATAAGGAAGAAAATCTTGTTTTGTGCCTTATTACTATTTGAAAGGTTGTATAAAATTACCAGACATCCTTTAAATACCACCCAAGTTAATGTTTATAGGGTGCTTGGAAGATCAAAAGTGCTACATAAGAGCTAGGTATTTTAATTAATAAATGGATTATATTATGTTTATGCTAGAGCTAATGTACACAACTGTACTCATTTCCAGGTTTCATATCCTTCAAATATTGAAATTTTAGAACATACATTTCTCTTGTTGCTTATACAGTTTAAATGAATTTCTACAGTTAAAAAGCATTGAAATAAATTATAATATGGATTTATCGGTTAGAAAAGTGGTATGTTCTTAAGTGACAAAATCGTAATCACAAAATTTACTTTATGCCCACTTTCAGCTTGTTTTCTGGACTGATTTTATGTGAATTAAAAACTGCCGTTCACATTTTTGAGGCTATATATCTGGTTCAGCATTGCATGGGAAAGTGGTATTCTGGTCTAGCAGACTGACAAGAGCCAAGAACTCTTGCGTTCTGATCCTAGTACTGCTTTGCTGTGTGGATTTAGGAATGTTAACATAGCAACAGACAGAGAGGCTCATCTGCAAAATTAGCATACCACCACCTACCTGCCTATTTCACAGGAGTGAAGATTATTTATTAATTTTTGTTAAATGCAAAGTATTATTTTGTCTCTCCCCTTCAGAGTTTTTACTAGACTTACGTTAGAGTAGTTTAATTCTAGTAGAGGTGCGAAAGAGGAAGAGAGGTGTGAGTCACTTCATGTTGTTCCTCTGTGAGTTAAATCATGGAGAGGTCATTTGCATGCATGAACTGAAAGTGATTTAGGACACAGGTCACTAAGAAGTGCTCATGGGATGATTGTTAATGGAGAAAATTGTAAATCACAGTTAAACTCAAATATTATCAACTACATTACAAAAATAGAATGCTAATTTTTGGTACACTGAAACTGTTTACTCTTTTTAAACTTTGGGACAGTGGTGCTAGAAATAATGTCAATTACCTATTTTTTTCTCACCACCACCAACATAGCTCACAACTATCCCTTTGTAGAAGTGGCACCCTCAATTTTTGACCCAAATTAAAGTATTGACATTAGAAAGACTGAGTTTATAGAAAAAGTTATACATGCAAAATTTATTAATCTAATTTATAATCTACAGATTCCAGAAATATATTTTAAGACTGTTCATTTTGGGACCTTCCTCATATTTGAGCTTAGCAGGTTAGAAGTGCTTATTTTCTTACTAGAATCTGTAAGGTTTTGTTTTGTTTTGTTTTAAATTTATACTTTAAGAACTGCTAGATCAACCTCAAAAAGCTAAGGAGCAATAGGCTTAGAAGGTATCAGTTAATAGCCACCTTTTTTTTTAAGATTCTCAATTGGTTAGTAATGTTTCATTTTGGAATAAACTTTTTATGTGATTTTACTTTCTGTCAGACGCAGATGTTTATTGATATAGATTTGTATTAGTTTTTTCTTCTCTCCTTTATTCATTTTTGTTAGTTAGGTCTGCATTTTAAGCGCAGGACCCTTTTAGTTAGAAGAGAGAGACCAGATGTAAAATTGGCAATGATAATCTTTGTGTGCGCTTACCTCTGAAGTAGGTGAAAGTAGTCTCTGACTCTCTGTAGGGGCATCTCTTGGTACACCAAGATGTAGTTTGGGTTGATGTTCCAAAATAATGTTTAAGCAGTAGGTACCAAATTATGTACAGATGTTGTAGTGAAACTAGACAATGTTTGAATCCATTTAGTAAAATGCTTTGAATTCTGGTTCTAAGGCATGTTAAACTAAAATATTGAACAAATTGTATCAACCTATGTTTTAAATCCTTTTTAATAAATAGCAAAGTGGTTCCAGGGATGGATATATGAATACATGCAGACTGATTGGTTTTTTTTTCTTTTCTTTTTTTTCCTGGTTGCTGGAGTTAGCGATGATGGTGCCTTTTCTATAACTAGGACAGAGCTTGAGAGTGTTTCTCTTCACTCACACACACAGAGGCTGGGTGCTGTATATATACACACACGCGCACAAACATACGTATGTTGGTAAAGCTTACTGTAGAAACCAGAGCTATTTCCCTTGGATCATGTGTACCATACTTTAAATGTGCCTTGAGTATGGCCATTCATTCAATTTAATGGCACAGTGCTTAGCTGCAGTTGTACTAGCATAGCTAACCATTGCTAATAATCACACATTTTTAATTAATTTCCTGGTGCATTCAGGAGCAATGAAGGTGTGCTGACATCACAGAGTTTCTAGAGCACAGTGACTTACTATGTGACAGTATCTGTGTGGGTGCTTTTAAGTGTTTGTATGTGTGTGGGCAAAAGAGAGAAACAGATATTTTTTTGAGTTGTTAAATAGCATTTCCTTTTATTGCGGGATGATTTTTTTTTCCACAGGAATCCATGTAGGCATCAACAATAATATCAATGGATCCCTCTTGAATAGAATAGATTCTGTACATAAAGCCAGTTACATGTAACTCTAATTCTTTAGGTTACTCTATGCTTTGTTAATTTTCAGTTACATATAGTTAAATACATTTTATAATCCCAGAGGGAGACTGTTTTGCTTATAAAGTTTGATTTATAATTAAGTGTATTTTTCCATAATAATAAGTTACTTCTTCATGTTTAAAATAATTTTGGATCTGATTTTACTCTTAATTACATTGGTCTTACAAACTCAGTTGGGTTCAATTGATTATGGCTAAAACCAGTTAGGTGAGTCACCTGGAGCAAGGCCACAGCAGTTTAAACTGCCCATAATCCTCACTGCTGAGAACACTGAGGCCAGCTGGTTCAGCCCCCAAAGTGGCCTGAATTACAGCTCTGACCAGATTTTTAAATACCCTTTCCTTGGGGTGAGGAGAGATGAATTTTACTCTTCTCCAGTACAGCTGGCCCCCTGGAGTACAGGAAGATTGACATTACCCTTTCCCCTCCCCGCCTTCTCTTTTGTGTCCATGGGATGAATCTGCCCATTGACTGCAGTGGAGTTACTCCAGCAGATCGGGTCCATAATATTTAAATAAGAGGAGGTTTGGGCCCTGATCCTGCTTAAATTAATGCATTGTTAGTAGTCCTATTCACATCCGTGTTTCGACTCCCATTGCATAAAATTAAGTGCATGCACAAATCTTTGCAGCATCATGACTTTGGTTACAATATTGGGACCTTAATTACAATATTTAAAAATGTTATATGGTAAACTTTTGTTGTGATGAAAGCACACATTTTCCTCATACCACTGGAAAGCTATGATTTCAAGATTTTTTTTTTAATTATTTCACAGATTTTATATAATATGCATCATATTACTAGAGAGAGTGGAAAGATGCAAATGAGGCTTTTTCTGGACTTCCAGTAAACAGTATTTTTGACAGATATCTATGAATTTTTTTTAAAGGAAGAGTAAATTGTTAACTGAAATTTTACATGACTTTATAGCATTTTTACTGTGACTAATCTTGTTTTTATTTGTATTATTTATTTTATTATATATTTGGTTTATATTCTTATTTCTGTGTGCTTTGTGGGCAACTCTGTAATTTAAATTTCATGGGCCCTATATGATTTCTGATGCACCACTGTTCAGCGTTTTTGGAAGCTATTCTCTAGTAATAGAGAAAAATTAGTCTGTTCTTCAGCTTCTGATGCTTTGTGCATCCCCCTAGTATTTGGAGAAGCTTTGTGATTGCATATCCTGAAAATATTGGGATCTTCATGACTGTCAGTGCTGATACTGCAGGTGGGGTTGGAAGAGTTATCTAATAGAAGATTATAATTTTAAAGCCAATCCATAGGCTAGCCTTTTTGATGCTGCATAGCTGAGTGAATTCAATCATTTCTGGAGTAACTCTCCATGGCTGCCAGCATTTCACAGTCCCAGGATAGGGAGTAACGGAGTGGGAAAGGAAGAACTTGCTTCCATGAGCACCTCTCTTCTCCAATTCCTCTTCTTTAACCCAGGCAGCTTCAGAAATCTAGTCTGCAGAGCTTGTCCATCTCTTCTGGGCACTCAGTGGGCTGGTATTCATCCTGGAAAGATTGGCATACTGCGACTCAAGGCCTAGAAAGTGTTGGATATTTTTCTGCTGGATTGGGTCCAAAATCGGTAATTTTTTAAACAACATTTCAAGTCAGGGTGAATCCTTTATTGTGATCTGAAACAAAATGTGTAATATATTTAAAAATGCACTTACTAGACGTACTTAATCATTCTTATTTTTAAAAATGAACTTAGTAGTAGTAGTATATATGAATTTTACCAGAATGAAAGCAGTGGTCTCGATCCATAGAAGGAAGGAGAATGACTGACTGTGCAGGCTTTCCATACTGCTGTGCTTCTGCAGTGGGACCAACTGGAAGAGTGAGGGGACAGTTCAGTTTCCATACTAACAGGCTGCTAACAAGGTATCCATACAGAGGTGAGAGACACTACTTTAAAAACTGGCCAAAGACTATCAAAAATTTTCTGAAACAGTGAATTACTAAGGAGCTGTCAGATGATGATTTTGAATCCACCCAACACCAGGCGTGACTAGAACAATATTAACCTGTGTCATTCAGTCAGTTCTCATTCTAGCTATAAACAAAGTTGAATCTCAATTATTTCTTTTTCTTTTTGTCACTATCATTACTAAAGTTTAGAAGTCTCACTGCATTCTTCTGGAATTTGATTCAAACAGTAAAAAGAAATAAAATAAAAAAAGTTATGTTTAATACATTTGTAATAAAGCCTGTAGTTGACATTTCATTGTTTTATAATTAAATTGGAAGTTACAGTTTTAACATGTAAAAATAATTCAGAGGAAATTGAACATGGTTATTTGTGAGAAGCTGATACAGCTTTGGAAGAGAAAGTGACAAGGCAAAAATAAGGAAGAGATGGGGAGCGTGTGTGGACATGAGCCAGAAAAACTCATAGAATTGTTTAGAATCCAGCAACTGCACAAGGTAGCAAAACAAGGAGGTGGGTAAAAGTTGATTGGAAAAAATAGAGGGACTTCGGATGTACAGAAGAAAAATAAGGTGGTATGATTTTATTTTCTAAAGAACTTGTGTGTGTGTGTGACTACATATGGGGTGATTTTGACCATGACCTCTTCTAAGTAAGGAAATAATGATTTGTATAAGTACAGTGTGCATAAAATATTTATTTTATGAAATGGGGGCTAATATCACTGTTGATGTGAGCAGGTAGAACCCAATTCACTGGAGTTGTTGACTTATAACAGCGACGAATTAGTTCCTAGACTCCTCTGAATTAATAAAATTTAAGCATTTAAGATATTAATGACTTTATGTGCCTTTTGAAAGGTACTTAGTAGTACCTGAAGTGAAGATTAATTTTTTTCTTAGTGCAATTCTAAATACCACTTTCCTGAAGTGACACAAGAGGTACAGTGTTCTTTTGAAGATAAAGAGAGGTAAAATTAAAGTGAAGAATTTATGGAAAATGCAAGCTAGTATTTTTTTTTAGAATTAAGGAAAAAGTAATTGAAATATTTATGATTCAAGGCACTGCTGTGTGAGAAAGCACAGACAGGGTTGTGGTTTCATTACAGTACTTACAATATTCGCATGACCTAAAAATGGAAGTGCAAAAGACCTAATGCAGTCGGGTATGCAGAGACTGGAGATATGCATACTTGATGAAATGTTGTGTTCTTCTGTTGTATCAATAAGCTCTCATAATCTTTATGTAAAAACAACATATTTAAAGTTAAGGAGGGAATATTATTAAGAAAAGAAATACTGATGATCATGTGCATAACACAGTAAATGTAACAGAAGATATTGAGCACTGGTAGGCTTATTGTAAAGATAACTGTCAGCTGAAAGCCAGTTAACGGAGTATATGGGTGCTAACGGTTTAGAAATATAAGGATGCTACTTAGCTAAAGATCATGATATATTTTCATCTAGAAAATTCATTCAAACTCATTTGTTATCAATGCTGAATGAATTTAAATTACTTTTAATATTATGGTGATGTGCTCAGTACACTAACTGCTAAAATAGTAGTTAGAAAGATATAGTGAACACACAAGAAGTTTTACAGAAAGTGTCATAAATCCTTGGAAATCTTTCTGCTTAGCAAAAGGAATGAAATTTTACTGAGAGAGAAATTAGCTGAGAAATATTTGTTGTTCAACTATGATTTAGGCAGGACCGCCCAGAGGATTCAGGGGGCCTGGGGCAAAGTGGGGGAGCTGCAGCACTTGTACTCACTCAGCGGCGGTCTGGGTCTTCAGCAGCATTTCGGTGGTGGTGGGCCCTTCAGTTGCTCCACATCTTCAGCGGCACTGAAGGCCCCCCCCCCCCCGCCGCCAAAGACCCAGAGCGACTGAAGGGCCCCCCGCTGCCGAAATGCTGACCGAAGACCCGGACCGCCGCCAAGCCAGAGCTCACGGGGCCCCTGTGGGGCAAATTCCCCACTTGCCCCCCGCCCCCCCCCGGCAGACCTGTCTTTAGGTGACTAATGTCTTGTAAAACATTTAAAGGTTTGTTTAACCTATAGAGTGGTAGCTGACTTTCTCCTGAAAATTCTACATTAATGCTGCCCAGGAAAGGACATAAAATAAATCTAAACAAGTACAAATATATATCTTGTAAAATTGCTAGGTGGTTTATTTAAAAATATTTGTTTAGCATTTCCTATAACTAGGATCCAGATCGTGCCCTCAAAGTAAACATATGGAGGGCTGGGAAATAGCAAAATTAGTGGAGAGAAATAGTCCAGAGAGGAGAGTCTGTGGTTACAGTCTAAAGCGTCCACCATGGATTTGGGACTCTGCTGGTATTTTGTATGGCCATGCGCAGACTCACATGCTGTGGGATGCTGACCCATACCCTTACATGATCTAAGATGAGTGTAGATGAGGCTTCCAACTTTTTTACGTGGATTTGTTGTACTTCAAACTGTGGGGCCGAACATTCCCTATAGATGAGCATAGTGTAGTAAAAAAAGTGCTATGCAACATTCGATTCCAGCTTAAAAAGCTTCTTATGTTTCAGCAGTGGGATTTTCTTGAGCAGAAACTTCCAACCCTGAAAAACTTAATGGTGGTTTTTGATTTTTTTTTCCTAAAAAAATGTCTAGGATGAGAAGGAAGGTTACTTTCAAAATCTAACTTGTTCCTTTCCTCCATTTGCTCTACTACACACTTATATTAAAAGGAATTTTAGAACTTGAGCCAAAGCTATTTGAAATTGGTGGAAAAACTCCCATTTACTTCATAGACTCATAGGTCAGAAGGGACCAATATGATCATCTAGTCTGACCTCCTGCACAAGGCAGGCCACAGAACCCTACCCATCCACTTTTATAACAACCCCTAACCCATGACTGAGTTATTGAAATCCTCAAAATTGTGGTTTGCAAGACTCAAGCTGCAGAGAATCACCAGCAAGCGACCATGCCCACGTGCAGAGGAAGGCGAAAAACCTCCAGGGCCCTGCCAAGTCTGCTGGAGGAAAATTCCTTCCAACCCCAAATATGGCGATCAGCTAAACCCTGAGCATGTGGGCAAGACTCACCAGCCAGCACCCAAGAAAGAATTCTCTGCAGTAACTCAGTTCCCATCATCTGTGGTAATATAGTCTCCCAGTCCCAGACCTGAACTTTAGCGTCCACAATCTGGTCCTGTCCCAAACCTGGACTTTAGCGTCCAAAATCTGGGGGCTTACTGAAACTCCCCAAGCTCACTACCAGCTGGATATTCTCGCTGCACCAGATAGGAATTGATGGGCCTGATCCCCCCTTCCTCTCTCTGGTGTCCCCAACCCTCCCTTGGGGGGACACCCAGATTCCAATCCCTTGGATGTTAAAAGCATGGGAGAAAATCCTTCCCCCCCCCCCTTCCAGGCTTGCAGAAACCGGTTTCTCTGCTTCCCAAGAGATAAGCGTTCTCTACTCAGGACAATTGAGATGCAAAATGCAACAGCTGGCTTTGCCTTTCCCCGTGCCTGTCTTCCGTGAGGGAGACAGGTACCTGATACAGAGGGCTTCACTTTCTCTGCCTTACTAGAAAAGAAACTTTCACAAGGTTTAAAAAGAAAACTTTATAGAAAAAAAGGAAGAAAATATAACACCATAATCTTGCATAAAGAAACTCAATCAGGCTCTTGCTTATAGGAAAATATAAAGAACAGTCTGATTAAAAGATAGCCCCAATTAACCAGTCAACAAATCCACATACAGGTAAATACAACACCAAAGCTCCTCATAGCCGATTGCTGTGGGGTTTCTTGTACTCACAGATGTGTAGGAGAAACTTGGAGATAAGATGCAGTTAGAGAAAGCTTGTTAACTCACAGCCGAGAAACATCAAAGACCCAGCCATCCACATCTATTCGTACAACCAAGCTCCTCATAGCCGAATTGTTTTGGGGTTTTCCTTTGTCCTCACAGATGTTTAGTAGAGTATTAAGAGAGAATTAGAAGGAAACTTGTTTACTCAAGCGAGAAACAAAAAGACGCTGAGTATACAAATTCTGCCCCTGACTTTAAACAATCAGTCTCTGATTCGCCTCTGGCAGGTGTTTGGTTCTTCTTTGTTCCCTTTACAGAAAAAGAAAATTAACCCTTACCTTACCTATCTATTAATGACACGCCCCCAAATCACGACAGTAGAAAAGTTTCACTGGGAGTGGATTTCTACCTAAAATTTAAACTAACAGAGGAATACAACACATGCACATAGAAATAAAAGCATGTAAAGTACAAGACTTCAACATCTTCAGGAAAGCTTTAACCAGCGTATTCCGGAAAACTCTCGCGGAGAGTGCATCAGCTACTTTGTTAGAAGCTCCTGAAATGTCGTCGAATTTCAAAATCAAAATCTTGGAGAGCAGACTCCAACGAAGAAGTTTCTTGTTGTTGCCTTTGGCTGTATGAAGCCACTTTAGCGCAGCATGGTCAGTTTGTAGCTGGAACCGCCGTCCCCAAACGTATGGGCGTAGCTTTTCCAGGGCGTACACAATGGCATAGCATTCCTTTTCACTGACTGACCAGTGGCTCTCCCTCTCAGATAGTTTCTTGCTGAGAAACACGACAGGTCTAATTATGACACCATCCAACATCCCCTCACAGACCATTGAGCAGACTTATCTGCTGATAATCCAAGATAATTCAGTGGGTTTTGAATCAAGTCCTAAGCAAGTACTGCTGATACTCAGAAAGTATCTGTTCTTTGCTGAGGACCTTTTGTTGGTTCCTATCACACTGACCTTTCAGACTGTTCCGCATTTATCCAAACGAAAGTTGCTTGTCTCTCTCTACATTTAACTGTGCCAAGCATGCTCTTGATACCTACTTAACCTCTCTCCACCCCCAACTCACCCCCCCCACATAAAAAGCCTAAAACAACTAGTGAGAAGTGTTCTCACTATTTCGTAAAACATAGGACTTTGTACTAACTCTTGTGGGAGTTCTAGCAAGTGATTGTTGGAATGGTTTTCATTTGGAACCACATGTTCCAAGAGGTAGTTCCTGCAAAGGAGTCAAAATTACTTTTTCATAATATTTAAATACACTTACGGGTTCATTTCTATTTACACAATCAGTGAATATTAACAACTAGGGCATTCTGATAGATCAGTTGCAGGGATGTAGATTTCAGGGTACATAGTACAAATACTTTTTTAAAAATATACTTATCTTTATTTAAAATGAGTATGTATATGTTGGAAAAGCAAAGTTAGTCATATTTAAAAATGAGCCTCCTATAACTAGATATATATTAGAATGTTACTTTAACATCATTTGACTATCATAGTAGGCATCCAGTAACTAAGCATTTCTATTAAGGTTCTTATATTGGTGCCAATACGTTTGGATCTCAGTCAAAATAACTCAAATCGAAACCGAAGATTCTTTTCATGGCACTGTTTAGTGTGGTTTGTATGACTATAGTGTGGTTTGTATGACTATATTTCAGTATCCATTGACTCTTCCTGGCTTCTTTATAACTGAGGAAATTATTACCAGAAGGGGAAAAATACCATTCTATAGGGCACAATTTTATGCAGAATCTTTTTTGTTACAGATTGAATTATCTGCAAAAGTTACTTCAGTTGAATTACTTTTGATTTAAACCAATTTGAGTGTGAAAAATTGGGATCAACTATTCAAATATAAGATTTTTCATACAATCACCTTCAACATTACCATAATTAGAACTAAGTATTCTGCAGTTGCACAATATTTTTGTTGCAGTTAAAATTGACACATCTCTTCAATGTTTAAGTAACAGATCAAAAAATAAAATCCAGTGTTATTCAGCAAGGTGGTTTCCTCAGGATTTATTTTTCAGACAAAGCAGTCTGCAGTTGCTGTTTATTTGCAGCAGCAGAATGAAACTAATGAGCCTCAGGCCAGTTTCACCATTATTGTTCAGAACTCTGTATGTAGCAGTGAAACTAAGGTTTCACTCTGCTGCTACTCTGGAAAGCTTCACAGCAGCTGATGAACTGGAGGTGTTCTCCATAGACCTTACTTGTGCTCACAGGTGTTTCATATTTGCCTGTGACTGGCAGGCTTAGTGCTCTGACTAGTAGGTATCTGGTCAACTTTTCAATCTCTGCAGTAGCTTTAACCCTACAAGATTCTGCTATTTGTGCCATTTTAGGTACTTTAGGGATTTTGGTTTAAAGTAGATTTGACTCAGCAGGGCTTGTTAACTCCATGATATTATACTTTTTTTTTTATAAGGCTGTTTGTGGGAGCTAACTTTTTCTTCTGTTGCAGTAAAATGTACATTATATTAAATGTTTTTAATGTGTTTAGGAATTAGGGACAAACTTTGTGCAGAGAGTTTTATATATTACTAGTAAGTAGAGTAATGTTAAACTTCCCAAGTTTTATTTCTAGTAGTGTCTGAATGTAATTTGTTCTCACTCTGCTTTGTGTGTTTGTCTCTGAAGGCAATGCAACGTATTGAAAAGATTTTTTATTTTCCAATTATTTTTTTAATGAGTAGTCCATGGCCTGATGAAAATCATTATCTCAGAAAAGTTTTACTACTACTCTCTCTCTATACACATAAAAACCAAGGCATCAGATATGACTGATGAAATACAAAAATACAACTGTGATTTAGTAGGCTTCAAACACAGTAACCTAACATCTAAAATTTTAAGCAGAATTTTGAAAAACTGCCACAAATCTTTTCTTTGTTCTGTTCTTGACAAATGAGTGTGAACCAATAGTGACTTTTGAAGATCTTAAGATAAAGCAATATAATGGATTTAAAGATAGACAATTCTAAACTGCACACTCTTTTATTCCTAGTTCACATCTGTGGAGCGAAGGATTGTCTTCCTTCCATTGCACTGCTAAAATGTGTGATTTGTTGAGAGATCTACATTAATAATGAATTTTTATTATCTGTTTATCAGATATCTAGAATGATGTGTAGTGTTTGTCATAAGTAAAAAGGAATATCTGTATAATCAAAGAACTTCCCCCCCGTAATACCAGTCCATATCAGAGTGTGTGGAAGAAACTTTATTAGCCTAGAGAACTCAGAAAAAAATTAATTCTAAGGACCTTCGCTCATTTTCCAGGGGCCTGACTGGCTGACTGTGTTCAGCTGTTTTTATCTTTCCGGTGGATGGAAAAAGCTCTTCTTGCTGGCTAGGGTGTGTTTTTTTTATTTTTAGCTTTTTTCACTTCGTTAATTTTTCCCTCCTTCCCTCCCCTTTTTGAGGGTGAAGGTATTGTAGATGATCGTATTTAGCTAGTTTTACATAGGTGATTTGATCTGAGGAGTGTTCAGTTTTATTTTTCTCCTCCTGTCCACTAGATGACTAGAACACTCTACTGGGGGAAAGCCCACCAGATATGTTCATGTTCTGCAGTAGGTAAGGATGGTCCTGAGAGAAAGTCACTTCTGGTTTCAATATGTGTCCCAGTTTTATTTTAAACAGCCACGAGACAGGCATTTTGGCTCCTGGGTAAACTATATCCCCTCCCCTCATTGTGAAGAAGGACGGTATTGCGATTAAAATGCTAGACCGGAAGATCTGGGTAGAGTTCCTGGGTCAGATGAAACTTTGTTGTGTATCTTTGGCTGAGTCTCCTAGTTTCAGGGTTGTGAGGATAAATTCATTAATTATTAGGAGGTGCACGTACACCATAATGGGGTGAGCTATAGGAAAACTGATTGATTTTAAAAAAATTATTTTCTTGAGTTCAGGGAAAATAGACCCAATTCCTTTTGAACTCCATAAATTCAACATTTCCTACTTGTTAGGTGAAAGCACTTTGAGCCAGGGCCGGTGCAAGGATGTTTCGCGCCTTAGGCAAAAATTCCACCTTGCGCCCCCCCCCCGTGTCTCACCTGAGGGACTGCCTCTGGGCAGCATGCTCTCCATCCTCCACCCTTCAGTCCTTGAGTTCACCCGCCCCCCCCGGCGCCCAGCTCTCCTAATCACGCAGGAGGACCCCGAGCACGCCGTCACTGTTTCACTTCTCCCGCCTCCCAGGCTTGCAGCACCAATCAGCTTAGGTGCCGCAAGCCTGGGAGATGGGAGAAGTGAAGCAGCTCACCCCTGCCTCACCTCCTACCTGAGCACGCCGTGGCTGCTTCAATTTTCCCGCCTCCCAGGCTTGCGGTGCCAATCAGCTTAGGCGTTGCAAGCCTGGGAGGCGGGAAAAGTGAAGCAGCCATGGCATGCTCGGGGAGGAGGCAGGGCTGGGGTGGGCAGTTCCCCTGCGTGCTGCCGCTGCCCCCCCTTACTTGCTGCAGGCAGCCCTCCCCACGCTCCTCTGCCCCAGCTCCCTCTGCCTAAATGCTGCGGTCGCTACCGAAGAAAATGTCGCCCCCCAAATCCCAGGGAGGGTCGCCTAAATAGTTGCACCAGCCCTGCTTTGAGCTCATTAGCCTGTGACTTTAGTCCTGCTATAGACACAGTAGCTACTGAAGTAAGTTAGGCCCTCAGAGGGGAACTGTTTTGGATGTGAAATGGATCCTTGTCCATTGAGGCTAATCTCCCTCAGGTAGACCAAGTGCTTTCCTCTCAAGATAACGCTTTGCCCTCAAATGACCATTATTGATTTGAATTAACTTCTGATGGGGAGTTGGATAGATCTGAAATTAGACTTTTCAAAAAGGATAGTCTAAGGGCATGGGTTAAGCAAGTGGTCTACACTTTTAATCTGATACAACTTTCCAAAGCAGAAAGTGGATGATGAACCTATTCTAGCTAGCTGTGACAGACAGACTGATTTTCCTGGTTCACTTCTCTTTCCTTTCTTGTCCAAAGCATTGTTATTTCCAAGATCTGTCAGGTGTCTTTACACCATGTCAAAGGATAACTGTCATTCTTGTAGCTACTGAGTTGGACTTCAAATACAATAGACGTGAACAAGAAAAGCGCTATCTCATTTGGCTGGATAACACCCCTGAAGGATTCGGTGGTGATGGCCATAGCTGTCCAGAGAGAATATCCATAAACTACTTGTACTTGGATGATTTTTTTTTTGAGGCAATAAATGAAAAAAGAGAGAGCCTGTGAAGCAGATCATAGTCCTTTGGAGAATTTAATGGTTGCAGGATAAACTAAACCAGGAAATCTGTCACTCTTTCAGGAATTCATGTATCTTGGAGCTATGATACTTGGTCTACCATGATACTTCTCTTGGCTTATGAAATAGAGGCACAAATGACCTTCTTGAATCAATCAACTTCTCTTACATCCTGGATGTATGTGTAGGTACCAGGGTTGATGATGGAATTTATGGCTATTACAAGGTAAATATGGCTCCATAAATGTCCTCTCCAACGTATGATGGAATTTATGGCTATTACAAGGTAAATATGGCTCCATAAATGTCCTCTCCAACGTTTTTCCATCAATTGGTTACCATAATCCAACTTGTGTTTATCCCTGCTATCCTTGCAGGTACAGGATGAGAAAATTAGACAAGTCCTCCTTAAACTATTCTCTTAATTCCTGATTGGATAGTTGTTGCAGTAGGTAAATGTCTTTTGGGGTGAGATCTCAGGTTTGGAAAGGGCTGTTTATGACTGGATAATTAACGTACTAAAGGCCACAGTATTTGGCATGCAGTTCATCACTTCAGCTGGGACAACTTCACCCCTATAATATTATCAACAATTAGGGGGCATAAATAGCAGGGGCATGGTGAAAACCCAGTGGAGAATCATCATTGCAGAGAATCATCTTATGAATGGAAAGAAATTTCATTTTTCTTTTGGCCAACTACTTGGAATTGAAATTTAGAACCCCAGCAGACTGACTGAGGTGTACCCATATTGAGCCATTAGAATGGGAACTGTATCAGTCAGCATTCCTCTGGATTTGGCCACAAACTGGAACTCTGTAGTTGAATTTGAGGGGCTCTGACTCAAGCAGAAATGTAGTCCTTCAGGTTCTGGGACTCTTGGTCCTGGGACTAGACACTGTCTTACTGGCAAAGCAGCCCTACAGCTGCTTGATTGACAGTCTACATTGGGTTGGCCAGGGACTCTGTTTTTTCAGCTCCTAGATCAAATTCTTAGTCTTTCCCTCAAGTAGGACCATCTTAAAGACCCAGTGTGTGGTCAGTTCTTGAACACACATGGCTGCATACATGTAAGATTATTATGGTCTCTGTATATTAGAAGCTAGGCTTCCTTCACGTCTTGATACAAGGATATACAATTAAATCATTTTGTAGGGGATGTTCCTAGCATTCTTTCACAACGTGTTGAATAAAGACCTGGGCACCAGCTGCTTGAAGAACCAAGCAGCTGCTGCTTATGGGTCTTATGGGCTAAGGTGGAATGCTTCTCTGTGGTGTAATGGGGAGTTTGTTTGTTTTTTAAGGACAGCTGAAATGATTGAGTTCTCAGGTTTCTCATCATGGTTCCTCACCCTTCAAGCCATTTTCCTAGCAGTCCTCTCAACAGTCTGCTCCCTCCTGGAGGATAATGCAATTCTTTAATGCAAATTTCATCCCTGCTTGATATAATATCAGCACCTGGTACTGATTAAGCCTCTTCTTCATTTCCCTTCTGGTGCATTCTTTTACCTTTTCTTTTTGGGTCTGGGCATATCTTCGTTTTCTGCCCAGACCAAGAAGCGTTTTCATATTTTTTGGGGTGAAGCATTCTTTAGCTAAGTAAGCAAAACAAATTCCAGAAGATAGAAAATCAAATGTCCAGTTTATAATTTTTGTGGCCTGTAGAGGAGCAGACTCACTCCTGTGGCGCCTCCTGCTGGTGACTTCTGGGAATTACTCATTCCAGCTCCAGAGCTCCCTCTGCAGGCTGGTGATCTGCCTGTCCTCTGGCCCCCCATGTCCCTCCCTGGAGTCCCTTTAACTGGGGTGCTGCTCCCTGGCAGTACCCCACCAATCTGGGTCTCCCCTCCCTGGGGACCCCCGAACCCACTATCCCCATCTTGCCTCAGTCTTGGCAACTGCCAGTTATCACTTAGCCCCCGTTCACTGGGGCAGACTGCGGTGTATCAGCCACTCATCACAGGCAAGGCAGTTTGGACCTGCTGCCTCTGCCTACCCATGGGCTGCCCCGTTGCAACCCCAGTACCCAGTTGGCCTTACCCTAGGCCTGCAGCCTCGGGGGAGAGGGTGGGTTTCCAGGCCGGAGCTCTCCAGCTTCTCTTGCCTTCCCCCAGCCCTGCTCCACCTTAGGTACCCAGGTACACTTCCTAGCAGCCAGGCCCTTCTCCCTCTAAAGGCAGAGAGAAGGTGAGACTGCTTCAGCCCAGCAGTCCCTTTATAGGGCCAGCTAAGTCTGTTTGGGGCGTGGCCACAGCTGCGGCTGTTTCCCCACTGAGCCTGGGCTGTTCTGCCAGCCCTCTCCCAGGGCTGGTTCCAACCCTGTCAGAGCTGGAGCGAGTCATCACCCTGCTACAGGGCCACAACAAAGAATGAATGGCCCCTAAGTCTTCTGTTTTGTTGAGTTGTAAAATATATTAAGGAATCTTCTGCTGCCATGGGTAGACTCATAGACTCATAGACTCATAGGTCAGAAGGGACCAATATGATCATCTAGTCTGACCTCCTGCACAAGGCAGACCACAAAACCCTACCCATACACATTTATAACAACCCCAAACCCCGGTTCTGCCTTTTATCAAGTCTTGTTTTGTAAGCTCCATCTCTCCCTCTTCTCCTGCTTCTCTTCTAGACCAGCAAAAGGGATCTGCCCCTTGGGAATCCTTGATAGCTTTTAATGTATCTACAGGCTTGATGTAGATGCCACTTTGGGAAAGTAGGTTCGGTTGCTAGAGTAATTAATTTTTCTAGGTGCCCATGCCCTCTCAGGCCTTGAGTACTGCTGTAGAAGTTTAGTTTGTCATGGAGGGACTTGGAGAAACAAAATTAACTGGTAGAGTCAGTGTCCTTAATCTATAATGGGAAATTCTTGAATGTTTTTTTAAAAAATTCCATGAGTTAAATTTCCCTCCTCCAAATGTCTAAATCTTATTATGAGGTCCTAGGTAAAACAAATAATTTGAGTGTGACCAAACTTCTTCCATCCGCCTCAAAAATATATTCCGTACATAAGTAAAACTCTGTATTTTGTCTTTCCTGATGGAGAATCTCCTAAGTATTTTGTAGTTAGCTACTGAACAAAATTTTAGCAAGCTTTGGAAGGGTGAATTTTTTAATCTGATGTTAGCTCTGTTTATAATGCAAATCAGCTGGTTCTAGGGAGACCCACCTTTGACCTGCCTAATTTGATTATTGCAGTCCTCCTTACCTCATTATCAGAGGCATTGCTCTTTCTACAAGTCTGAGAAGCTTCATATAGATATTGCAGTTCTACTCTAAATCTGCAGAGGTTAAAAAAAAATCTATTCTAAAAAATCTGCCATAAATATCTATGTAGAGTAATTGCAAAAACCATGTTTCTATCTTTGGACTTTGGTTTAAGCAAACTGAAGTCTTTCTCAAAAGTTCTGGGAATCAAAAACATTTTTGTGACAACTTGCAAAATTATCATGTGTGTTAAGCATTATTATTGATCTAAAGCTTTTACTCTCTTAAAGTGGATTAATTGCTTTTTCCATTTTTGTTTGCAGTTCAGTGTAATCTCATACAGACTATTGTAATTTTTATTTAAATTCTTCTGTAGACAGTAAGTGTATGTTTGTGTAGGAAGCTAAAGTTGACTCTTGATAATGGTTAATGTATTTTCTTAAATAAAAAACAAAACCGTAACAAACTTCTAGGAACATAGTGTGCCAAATCGTGCAAATTTATTACAAGCAGCACAATTTTTGCCTCTGTTGTAGGAGTTTTTGTGAAAATCTGATTAAACTCTTGCCTTCCCGTGATTTTGAAGGAGAGACAGCACACAATTTGCCACTCAGGTAGCTAGGGGAAAATGCCCTGAGTTGCAAATTTGTACCCCATACATCTGGTAGCATGCATGATTTTAATTCCTCAGGAAGTGGGCTTATCATAGAAAATGCCAGAACCACACAGATTTTTAATAGTATGAGCATCGGAGATAGATAAAGAGGATCCTATTGGCTGTGTTGTTGAATCCCTGCCCATCCTAGCTAATAGCAATTGATGGACCTAACCTCCATGAATTTACCTAATTCCTTTTTGAACACAGTTATAGTTTTGGCCTTCACAATATCATACCTTGGCAATGAGTTCTACTAGTTGACTGTGCATTGTGTGAAGCCCAGTAACTTGTTTGGCTAAAGCATGTCTGTCAGAAAGGCACCTAGTCTTGATCTAAAGATGCTCAGATGGAGAATCCACTACTTTCCCTGGTTGATTGTTCCAATGGTATATCACCCTCACTAAAAATGTGTGCCTCATTTCTAATTTGAATTTGTCTGGTTTCAACTTTCAGCCTTTGGGTCTTGTTATGCCGTGTTCTAAATTGCCTTTCTCATGGGTTTAAATTGAGTTGTGGGAACTTGAGTTCCATATTTTCCCATGACTCTCCCCCATTTTAACAACCCCTCCACCCATTTGGGAGATCCTCCAGGGCCTCCTATTAGCATGATTGTCCCTTGCTGTTCCATGGTTGCTGTCAGTGGTAGCATTTGCAACTCATTATGATTAAAGTCCATTTCAGTCTATTTCTGCCAGTATACAATGGACAATATGCATATAAATACGGAGCACCTAATGAGGTGGCATAATATAGTATAGTATTTGTCAGCTTGTATGTGTGTGATGGCTGCATTGCTCACTCATGGTAAAATCCCAAGTGACTTATGCTGGTCCTCCAAAATGAGTATCAGTAAAACCTATATTCTTGGAAATACACATAGTGTACGACAACCATTTTGGACATGTTTTAAAACACTGTGTCCAGGTTAATTCAGTTGCCGTGAGTCCTACATGTAGAGGCTCAGAGGAGACAAAAGGTTGCTGTAAGGCATCTTTTTGAGACTCCCTAGTCCTTTGGCCCCCTGACCAGTTGAAGTTCTAAAAGACTCCCTGCTTGAAAGAATGATTCTGGCAGCTGGGGATTG
This sequence comes from Chelonoidis abingdonii, assembly GCF_003597395.2. Lineage (NCBI taxonomy): Eukaryota > Metazoa > Chordata > Testudines > Testudinidae > Chelonoidis > Chelonoidis abingdonii. Next base: position 52,118,063 of record NC_133769.1, on the reverse strand, counting down.
CTGTCCCCTTTTCTTGACCTGGTGCTCTATCCATGAGGCTTTGAAGGTGGGTGGCAAAGAGCTGGCTGGACTGACTCTATGCCACCAGAGGATTCTGGTGTATCATTGATTGCTTGTGCTGCACCAAGTGGAACCAAGCATTCTTACTGAGTTGAAGATCTTTTAATGAGTGATGTTTGGAAATTTATTAGATGTTGTTTGTTTGCATATTTATTAGATGCATATTATTGTTTTCTCTAAACTCCCAATGGTGCACTTTAAAGAATTCACCCTGAAGTTTTATTTCTGTATTATCAATAGGGTGACCAGACAGCAAGTGTGCAAGATTGAGATGAAGGGTAATAGGAGCCTATATAGGAAAAAGACTCCAAAATCGGGACATCTGGCTCTATTAAATTGGGACATCTGGTCATGCTATCGATAGTAGAAGAAGAAACCTAGATCTGCAAACTTGTTTGTTGTTTGATTTTTAACTACCTTTGACAGAGATTTACTGTTCATGCTAGATAGCAGCATTGCTTGTTGGATTTTCTGCAGTGGAACCCTGTTAATAGAAGTCAGTGTCTTGATGTGCTGATTCAGAGGTTCGGGATTGCACAATTATTTTTTCTTTAATATTCCATCTCTCAAGGTGTTAAAACCCTCTTCATTGGATTTATCTTTGCTTTTTAAGAAGATCTTCATAAGCCTGACCTGAGGTTTTGCTCGAAATCTTTAAACAAAAGTAATAAAATTGTTATACATTTTCTCACGTTCAAACACATAGGATATCACAAACGTAGCCTTTCAGCTGTTTGAGTTTTGCACCAAAGGATGTTTCTTTTCATATCACGTAGTCCAATCCTCTGAATTTTTTCTGCTTTCAAACCATCTGACCAGTACATACCCTCATGTTTTGTAATGTAATTAATTGATTTTTTTAGTTGCTGATTGGTGTTTGAATGGCACTAAATAAAGGCAACAGAGATCTGTTTTTCCTTATCCACTCTAAAATGTACACTATATATATTTATTTATAGTTCACCATTAGTGAAAATATAATCTTTGTGTCTGCTTTCATCTTTGCCACTGGGAGTTTTGCTACTAGCAATAAAAGACAACCTCCATGTTGTACTCTACAGTATAGATATTGTAAATTTTAGTCTTGCTTTCCATTGATCTGATTTGCCATATGGGAATCATATTCAGCTGATCTTTATTTCCTGAGTCAGAAATTCTGTTTTACCCATCTTTGGGGCTTTCAGCAGTTATTCTCAGTGGGCTGTCAGGTATTGCACATGAAAGCAAAGGTTCAAAGCCATATAAAGAAGGTTGAGGTCTGAAATGTTTACTTAACACTGCATTTTTTCTTTTTACAAACATTTTCCAGACTGAGGGATCAGCATGAAAGCTTAATAAATTTTAAACTTTTTATATGCTATTGTGAACATCCTATATAGACATAATTTTGGAGTAGGCTGGAATCCATCAGCTGTAAACTTGATAGTGTAGCAGCTTGTTTGTATCTGCCTTTGTCAGTAAATGGGATTAACAGCACTGGAATTAGTTTTTGTTAATTTATTGATAATTTTGTCTGAGATTTATTTCCTTTCTCTTCTGTTTTTGTTTTTTCTACTGCAGCTGAGAGGCTGGTATTGTTGTACTGTAATGAAGTAAAGAATAAAAGAACACTGTGCAGCTTTTAATTGTCAAAGAGTGACGTGACAGCTAAGATTTTATAATAAACATATGAAACCATAGAGGAGGCTATGTTGTTTAGCAGCCAAGCCAGAAAGCAATAATATCTGTTGATGTTCTTTCTAACCTATAATAGTGTTAGTGCCAAAAGGGAAAACAACCGTCCAGAATCTAAATTTTTTTTACTTTTTAGATATTTAATTCATTTGGAAAAGAAACACCTACATTTTGGGGGATATGAGTGTCCTGGGGCATTGGTAATGGAATACAGAACCTTCATGTTAAGTCACGAGTCCATCTCTGTTTCATATGGAAGTGTGCTTAAGGCTTACCGTACTTGAACAGAATAACTTCTTTTACAATATTTTTAATACATGGCTGTATTTCAGTTAGTTATGTAGAATCAAGCCTCTGAGAAGATATTTCCTGTTCATGGTAAAGATTTTGATCATTGTATATATCAAGGTGTTGTTTCTTAACATAATTCAAGTACTGGGGGTTTCTTAAGTCTTGATTGTATAGTGACATGGGGTGAGACAAAAATATTCATCAGAGGTGTCTAAGCCTTGGATTGCAGACTGGATCCGGCTTTCTTGAAGTGTTTGTGGCATTTTCAAATTCTGTAGAATCTAAGCTTTCATTTTAATCAAGTATTATTTCTAGCCCTCATGGTTCTAAAATAACTTCAAGAAGATGAACAGAGTTGTCCTCTTGAATCTGCAGGAAACATGAAACAATGGTTTAGAGCCATGAGCTCCTTTGCCCTTATAGTGACCCTTTTAATGTCCACATTAACTATTTCATTCAGTGGTTCCCAGACTTGTTCAGCCACTTGTGCACAGAAAGCCCCTGGTGGGCCGGGCCGGTTTCTTTACCTGTCGTGTCCGCAGGTCCAGCCGATCGCGGCTCCCAGTGACAGCTGTTCGCTGCTCCAGGCCCATGGGAGCTGCTGGAAGTGGCGTGGGCTGAGGGATGTACTGGCCGCCGGTGGAACAAGTTTGGGAACCATTGATTTAATTGCTGATAACTTTAATGAATCAAATCAGAGAGAGTGAAGCTCATGTGGTGGCATGAGTTACTGGAGAGTAGGAAGTTCCCAGGAAGAAATAAGACATACACAAAAAGGGAGAAAAACTGAGAAAGGGGATGGAAGAGCAAGAAAAAGCAGAAACAGTTACTCTAAAGAGGATCATATTTTCTCTTTGAATGATGCTGAATTGTAATAACAAGGTATTGAACTAAATAACAGTAAAAAGAATTGAAAGTTTAGTTACTTCATAAAGACCATTTCCCTTCTTTGATCAAAACCTATCATGGACTTGAGTGGGAGATCCACTATCGATTTGAGGGCAGTGGCTCTATAGTGGATATGTATACCTAGGCCCACAAACAATAAACAGGAATTTTGGCCCTTCCTACAGAGAAAATGTGACATGCTCCCTCCCCTTTATACGTTCATAGCAGACGCGGCCTGCTCTGAATCCTGGCCCTGCTGATTTCCCTTGCTGTGCTGACTGATTCCAGCCTGTTGGTGGTAGGGTGGTGAGTGGCTTCTGCTGCTGCAAGCCCTTCTGGACCTCCATATGATGCCCCATTCCTGAATTCTACCAGCTGAATCAATTAAATCTTTTCTAATAAAAACTAACAAGATTGTTAGAATTTCTTAAAGCTTTTTAGTTTAAGACCATTTTAGACAACTTGTGCTCTAGTAAAAAGTTTTATTGATCATTCTGAGAAAGGTGGTTCACTCTGGTCTTGTTTACTGTCCTTCAACATCACAAACTTCTGCTATATTTAGTGTAATGTAATTTTATTTTTATTTTGGAAAAAACAACGTTGCTTTGGTATCCAGATCATTACTAGCTTTACTTTCGACTGCATTTGATCATAATGCGCTTTGAGTATAAATAAACTGTGGTATGCTAAACCTAATAGCAATTAAACTGGAAGTGTTTGTGTTTCATCACTGTGAACTTCGCAGAAATGTTTCCATGACAACCTCCATGCTAGTTAAGGCAACCAGAGGTGATCAACAGTTTATATTTTTTTTTCTATTGCAAGAATGGAATTTGTGTTGACAGTTTTGGCCTTTAATGGCACTTTTATACTGTGTGAAAGTATTTGTTTACTAGATCATATGCTGTTAACTGTCAGGCTGAGATAGAGTGACTGCTTTTGATAAAAGGGCTGCATTACATTTCTGAGTCTGTGAAGCTCTTGTACTTTAATTATCCACATCATTGCAAAAGAGTCCATTTGCTTCAGTATGCTTAAAAATTAGACCCAAAGTATTAACTATAAATTAATTCTATTTAATTTTTGGTGGTAAATAACGATCTGAAAGTTGAAATTTTTAATGGTTATTTACTATTAAATCTATGAATTGATCTATGAGTGTTATGGGTTAAAGTATTATTATTTGTTCCACAATTAAATATTGTTTCTGTGCTCTCTGGTTGCTTATATATAGCTACTAGAGACTGTCATGACAAAAACTAAATTTTTAGTGAATATAGCAAGAATTCTGGATAAAAAACTTCACTAATGGAAATGTTGTCTCTGTCACATTGGGTCTTTGAAGAAAATGTTTACTACAAGATGAATGATTGCCCTTGAAATGGAATTTGATACAGCTACAGATAGAATTTGGACTGTTTTGCATGTCTTCCAGGCAGGTGGCAAGTTTTTAGGTTGAAGCTGTTAGCTTTAGTGATATTTCTTCACTCCTTTAAAGAATTTTTTTAGCTCATAGAACATCTTGAAATTCAAATTAACTAACTAATAACTGCTAGTACAGTAAGTCATTAATCCACCACCAGTTTGAGGGCCGTAGTCTATTCCTAGGCAAACAAAGAATTGCTTTTGTTAAACATCTGTTTATTGTCAAGCTAGTACCAATTTATGAACTAATACCTATCTTTGGCAGCTCTAGAAGTGTGTGGGATTTCTTGGCATTTTTTTAATGAAAACATTTAATTAAGGAGACTACAATATTGCCTTTTTAACTCTTTTAAAACAAAGATTATTCATTTCTTCTAACAGAAAGTTTCTTCCATTAGTAGATCCTTTCTCAGTTTGTAAGAGCAGGACACAATGCAAGTAACAGGTCTTGCTGAATTGAAATGAAGCTCTCTCTTCTTGTCCCTTCAAAACCCCCATTGTTCTATCATCAACTCAGAAAAATCAGTTGCATACAAGAGTCTAGACTGCTCTTTTATATATGTGTAGTTTACTCAGTGATTACCAAATGTGTATAATTTACTGATACTTTACTCACTTTCTAACTCAATTGACTGAATCTTGAGTGCCCCGTGGGAGGATTAAATATGGGTATGGGTTTGTGGTTATCTTACATTTCCATGCCATTGTCTGGGTATACTGAAAGAAGGACAGGAGATTTATGGGTTTGAATCAGGCCGCAACTTTATTATATAGATGTCTGGGACTACCAGGCAGATAAAGTGTACAGTGCAGATAAAATCCATGCTTATTCAAATCCATTCTCCACTGCCCCCCCCCTTTTTTCCATCCAGGTCCCCCTGCTGACCCATGGCTTGGAGCTTATCATCTACCACCCCCATAAGAGGGTTAAGGAGAGCTATGAGAACGGGGGGTTCCAATTGTAGGAGTTGCCAGTCTCTTCCTCCGTTCTGTTCCTTTATCCAGTACCTCCTTTTACCAGGCCATTTATCTGGTCGCTGGCTGCCATCCCTATGAAGTACCTGCACTGAACATCCACCCAACTTTTCAAAATAAGTTGCGACATATGGCCCACCACCTTTTTTTCTCACCAGAAAAGGTCCTCCCTTACACCTGCTGCAGGAAAGGCAAATAAAAAAAACCACACTCCACCGAAGCCAATTGTGATGGTGCAGAAAAAATTCCTTCCCAGCTCCCCTTTAAAAGGGGTGACTAGCGTAATGCCCACAGCAGGTCCCCACCCAGCCTACCGTTTGCCTCCACAAGGGGAGGCAGGGTGGGTGCTGACTTCCTCACTGCGTGGCACAAAGAGACTTGCCCCACCCAAGTTTTGTACCTTTATGCACATTCTGGGGCGGTGTGTGTGTGCGTGTGTGTGTGTGTGTGTGTGTGACATTACTGCAAAGCTGGCCACCGAGCACCCTTTTTTATAGCAGTTTCTAACCTTCCTTCCCTCCTCCCATCTCCCACCACAAAGCAGAGCTGCCATTCCCTGGGTAAGCCCCAGACAAACTCTGCACCCATTTAGTTGTGGTGCAGTCATTATACTCTTTTAAAATTCCCCTATAGGTCCATTCTAGAAGGATGATTGTGTTGGTGCTGCTGCTCATGCACACTGTGCTTCTCTAGCTACACTGTCCGGTGCAGCAGCAGCCAGAGTGAAACGCTGTGCACAGAGTGCTTCTCTCTGGGCCAGCAGAGAAAGACAATTAAATTAATTAAGTAGGTCTGCATCAGGTTTGTTTGTTTTATGCTTCCCTTTGTGCAGGAATACTAACACCCTAAGGTGAAATTCACAGTGGTGGAGAGGGTCATTCAGGGTCTTAGCTGGTGAGCAGGGCAATGTGTGGACCCTCTGCACTGGGATGCATTTCACCCTAAACATTTACTGTCTCAGAAATGATTTTAAGCTCTTTAATTGCCTGTTTTGAAAGTGACTAGCTGTAAAGTAAGATGACTAGATAAGACTAATTTTATTTTGTAAATGAGCTTTATCAGGTAAGTTGTTCAGATCCTTTGTATACAACTGACCTAAATAACCTATTCTGAAAGCTTGTGTGTGTGTTTCTCTGAACTTATGCATAAATTCAGTGTTAGAGATTTCAATTTACAGCATTTTTGCATTTGAAAAAATAGCTGTGGGGTTCCTAGAATACCTATGCTTTAGTGCAATATTATGAAGCAGGCTTCAATTTGCTAGTGTTCATTTGGTTGTTTAAAGATACTTTAACATTCTTCATAAGGATAGAAAGTTATCCATGTTTTCTGAACAAAAGTGCCCCCTGTTCTCCAAGCCACCATATATTAAGACTAACTTACAAGTCACTCTCTGGAGTAGTATTTTGAGGTCTGTTGTTTTTAAAAATTATTTGTTGTTTAATGTACATGATCTAACTGTATAAAAATTTGGAAGTCATGCAACACAGTGTTAATGATGGCCATGTGTTGGGCGGGACAAAGGTGTATGGTATTCTTACTGACTTTAATTTGTTGATGCTGCTATCTTCATAAATGCATTTGCCAGAATTACTGTGGCAATTTGCTAGACACGGTCATGGAATCACAGTTATTGTAGATAGGGCTTCCGATGAGCTTTGTTATGTCTTTGTGACGATTTCCATGCAAGTGCAGATTTGTTTCCTACCTTGCATTTTTCAGTGTTCTCGTCAGTCTGGTATCAAATGGTGGGTCTCACTTCACTTTACCTGGAAGAATAATCTATAGTTTAAAAAAACCTTTGTTTTTCTGTGTTTGGACATATTTCTTGTTACTCTTCTTACATTTTTTTAACTTAATCCAGCTGCATCTAGCTACCACCTGTGACCATAGATTCGTAGACTCTAGAACTAGAAGGGACCTTGAGAGGTTATCGAGTCCAGTCCTCTGCCCTCATGGCAGGACCAAATACTGTCTAGACCATCTCTGATAGACATTTATCTAACCTACTCTTAAATATCTCCAGAAATGGAGATTCCACAACCTCCCTAGGCAATTTATTCCAGTGTTTAACCACCCTGACAGTTAGGAACTTTTTCCTAATGTCCAA
>NC_133769.1:52068392-52109967 GCF_003597395.2 Chelonoidis abingdonii | reverse complement strand
CCAACATCTAAGTCGTTGATGAAGATATTGAACAGAGCCCGTCCCAAAACAGACCCCTGCAGAACCCCACTTGTTATACCTTTCCAGCAGGATTGGGAGCCATTAATAACTATTGTCTGAGTACGGTTATCCAGCCAGTTATGCACTTACCTTATAGTAGCCCCATCTAAATTATATTTGCCTAGTTTATCGATAAGGATATCATGCGAGACCGTATCAAATACCATCGTAAGTAATGTCTCCTTTCTGTTCTTGACATTTTCCGTACCATTTGAAATACTAGATGTGGTTATATTCTCTATCAGTCATTATTTTGCCATTCTATATACATATTTAGTTCCCTTCTAAGCTTTCCTCTGCAGCCCCATAATGACTTTATGTGCTTCTCTGACTCTTTTCCAAGTTATCAATATCTTTTGGGGTGCTCAGAATTATTAATAAGAAACCTAATTGGCATTAGATCAATAATCAAATGAAATGATATTCATCTAAGAGAACCTCCACCAGCCCATTAGTTTCTGGATGGTAGGTGATGGACTGTATATGCCTCACTCTGCACAACTCCGACAATTTCTTGTAAACTACAGATATTAAATTTGCACCGCTGTCTGACAAGATTTGCCTGGGAAAACCTACTCTGCTAAAACTGGTAAATAGGGCAGTAGCCACCGTCTCAGCTTCTACATTAGGCAGAGCTATGGGTTCGGAGTACCTGGTAGCAGAATCTACCACACGTATATATTTCTTTCCATTCCTGGAAGATCTCTATAGACACTCTGGCAAGCACCTCCTTGCGTATGGGCAATGGCAGCAAAGGGGCATTGCAGGGTCCTTTAATCTCTTATACTTCTGATATAAGTCACAACTCTTACAGTATTTTTTTTTTATTGTCTCAAACATCTGAGGCCAATAGAAAGTCTGTTTAAGCGTGTCACAGGTTCTCTCCACTCCTGAGTGTCCAGCAAATGGGCAATCATGAGCTAACTGCAGCAACTGTGTCTGTACTTATCAGGCACAAGTACCCTTCTTGCAAACCTCATCAGGACATCTCCTTTTCTCTATGGAGTCTTCCAGTACAACAGACCTTCTTCTACAATAATCTACTGTTCCTTCTCCAGCTGGGTGTTTTTCTGAGCTGTAACCCTCTCTTGGTAGAGGGAAGAATCAGGGTGTTTAAACTGCAATAAACTCCTTTTGAGTCTCACTTAAGTTCAGAGCAGACTCTGGCAAAGCAGTTGAATATTCAAATCCATCCTCTGAGGACAAACTGCTATTATCATCAGACAAATGACTGAGGGCATTTCCCTTCTCTTCTGTCCATAAACAAAGCAGGTGTGGTAGAGCCATACTCTTTCTGGCTGCAGGTTATAACATTAACCTGCTTAGATATGGCTAAAATGCTATTACCTATTAAAATATCAGCAGGGAGCATGTTTCTGAGGCCTAGAGTGACATCACTCTTAAAATCCTCCTACTTGAAGTGTACCTTTAGCCAGAAGCACAGTTGCAGAGAACTCAGCCAAAGCTAATATGTTTGAACTCTTACCAGGGAGTTTGTCTTCCTCCCTTACCAAACTTTCCTTAACCAAAGTGACTGTCCCTCCAGCCCATGCTATTTACTGTAGCATCCTTAATAACTCTTCACTGCCTTCCTAAGACTCAGTCCTAATATAATTCACTGGGCCTTTCACCTTCTCTACTGCTGTGTCCGGGGCAATGATAGTTTCACTCACATTGAGGGTTGTGGGTGTATATTGTGGGGCGATCTGAAGTTTTGGGTAATTTATTTTTTATGTGACTGGGAGCCCCACACTGATGCAGACTAGTTTCCAGCAATGAATTTTTCATTGCTTGGCTGAGGCTTAAAGCCTTCATAAGAGTTGGCACCTGGTTTGTCAACATCACAATGCCCAAGTCATTTTGTCCCAGGATAGTCATTCATCCTGTATGTGTGGCCTAAGTTCTTGGTCCTACATGTATGACCTTACATTTGGCTTTATTGAAGTGTGTAAGGAATGCATTGGAGACAATTTTTTATTTCAGAAGGTGGAGAAATCAAGTACGGGAGAGGCTGTTCTAGATATGATTTTGACAAATAGGGAGGAACTGTCTGGGCATCTGAAAGTGGCAGGCAGATTGGGTGAAAGTGATCATGAAAAGATAGAGTTCACGATTCTAAGAAATGGTAGGAGGGAAAACAGCAGAATAAAGAGAATGGATTTCAAGAACGAAGACTTTAGCAAACTCAGGGAGTTGATAGGCAAGATCCCATGGGAAGCAAGTCTAAGGGGAAAACAGTTTGAGAGTTGGCAGTTTTTTAAAGAAACATTAAGGGTACAAGAGCAAACTATCCTACTCCACAGGAAGGATAGGAAGTACAACAGGAGATCTCCTTGGCTTAACCAGGAGATCTTCAATGATCTAAAACTCAAAAGAGAGTCTTACAAAAAGTGGAAACTAGGCCAGATTTCAAAGGCTGAATATAAACAAACAGCACAAGCATATAGAGACAAAAATTAGAAAGGTGAAGGCAAAAAACTAGCTAGAGACATAAAGGATAACACACAACATTCTACAACTACATTAGAAGCAAGATGAAGACCAAGGACTGGATTGGCCTGTTACTCAGTGAGGAAGGAAAGACAATTATAGAACATGTTGAAATGGCAGAAGTGATAAATGACCTTTTTGTTTCAGTTGTCACCAAATAGGTTAGTAGCAATTGGATGTCTAAGATAGTGAATGCCAGTGAAAATGAGATAGAATCAGAGGCTAAAATAGGGAAAGAACAAGTTAAAAATTACTTTGACAAGTTGGATGCCTTCAAGTCGGCAGGACCTGATTTAATGCATCCTAGAATGATCAGGGAGCTGACTGAAGGGATGTCTGAGCCATTAGTGATTATCTTTGAAAAATAATACAGGATGGAAGAGATTTCAGAGGACTGGAGGAGGGCAAAATTAATGCCAATCTATAAAAAGGGGAATAAGGATAACCCAGGGAATTACAGACCAATCAGTTTAATTTCAGTACCCAGACAGCTAATGGAGAAAATAGGCAATACATTTGCAAACATCTAGAAGATAATAAGGTGGCAAGTAACCATCATCATGGATTTGTCAAGAACAAATCATGTCAAACTAACCTAATAGCTTTCTTTGACAGGGTAATAGGGTAACAATCCTTGCAGATGGGGGGAAGTGGTAGATGTGGTACATCTTGACTCTAGTAACGCTTTTGATACTGTCTCGCATGACCTTCTCATAAACAAACTAGGGTAATACAAACTAGATGGAGCTACTAAAATGTGGGTACATAACTGGTAGGAAAATCATTCCCAGAAAGTAGTTCTCAGTGATTCACATTCAGTTGGCAGGGCATATCAAGTGGACTCCTGCAGGGATCGGTCCTAGGTCTGGTTCTATTCAATATTTTCATAAGTTATTTAAATAATGGCTTAGAGAATACACTTATCAAGCTGGGAGGAGTTGCAAATGTTTTGGAGGATAGGATTAAAATTCAAAATTATCTGGATAAACTGGAGAAATGGTTTGAAGTAAATGGGATGAAATTCAATAGGGACAAATGCAGAGTACTTCACTTAAGAGGGAACAATCAGTTGCACACATGCAAAATGGGAAATGACTGCCTAGGAAGGAGTACTGCAGAAACGGATCTGGGGGCTGCAAAAAAAAAAAGCAAATATCATTCTGGGATGTATTAGCAGAAGTGTTGTAAGAAAGACATAAGAAGTAATTCTCCTTCTCTACTCCACGCTGGTAAAGCCTCAGCTGGAGTATTGTTTCCAGTTCTGGGCGCCACATTTTAGAAAAGATGTGGACAAATTGGAGACAGTGCAGAAGAGAGCAGCAAAAATGATTGAAGGCTTAGAAAACTTGACCTATGAGGAAAGATTGAAAAAATAGGGTTTGTTTATTCTGGAGAGAAGACTGAGGGGAGACATAATAGTTTTCAAGTACATAAAGGGCTGTTAAAAGATGGAGGGCAAAAAATTGCTCTCCTTAACCACTGGGGACAGGACAAGAAGCAATGGGCTTAAATTGCAGCAACGGCAGTTTAGGTTGGACATTAAGAAAAAATTCTTGTCAAGGGGATCAGGCACTGGACCAAATTGCCTAGGAAGGTTGTGGAAGAACAGGTTAAACAAACACCTGTCAGGAATGGTCTAGTTCAGAGATCAGCAACTCGTCAGTTTGTTTACCTGCTGCATCTGAAAGTTCAGCTGATTGTGGCTCCCACTGGCCACGGTTTGCTGTTGCAGGCCAATGGGTACTGCGGGAAGCGGCACAGACTGAGGGATGTGCTGACCGCTGCTTCCCGCAGCCCCCATTGGTCTGGAGCGGCGAACTGCAGCCAGTGGGACCTGCACTCGGCCGAACCTGCGGACGCAGCAGGTAAACAAACTGACCCGGCCCGCCAGGGTGCTTACCCTAGTGGGCCGTGTGCCAAAAGTTGCCAATCCCTGGTCTAGTTATTATGTAGTCTATCTTTTATGTGCAGGGTACTGGATTACATGAGCTCTCAAGGTCCCTTCTAGTCATACACTTCTATGATTCTATGTATTGTTTGATTACACCCCGTTTACCAAGTGATCTAGATGATCTGTCAGTGACCTGCATGCTTTGTTTATCACTCCCCCAATCTTTGTGGCATCTGCAAACTTTATCAAGTTCCTTTATTCTCCACTTGGAAGAAGGATGTTTCTCTACGCCTTCCTTCCTGTATCTTTTGGATTCCCAAGTTTTTTTGAAAGATTTTTCAAAGCAGGGCAAGTGCTGTCTTTGTGGTCCCCATGTCGGTCCATCAGTTGTGTGTTTCATGTCTGAGCCACTTCTTGTTTTGCCAATAGCTGCTGTCCCAGGTGGGAAAATAGACCAAGATGAGGAATCTATTGTGTCTTCAACTAAGAGCTTAGTTGCTGAGCACCTAGTGTGTTTATAAAGTTCTGTTCCTCAAAAGGTTTTTAGTGTGCTGGTTGAGTCTAAAAACATACTGTATCTGTGAAATGTAGTCTCATGTGAGAAGACTTTTCTGCTTGCTGCATTTTGAAAGATTATGCCCCAGAGTATGCAAACTATTTTTGGTCTTCGGTTACTGTATCCTTGATAAACTGAGGGCATTTAACTTACCTTGCATGGTCATTTAACTACTGCTCTTTTATGATATTATAAATCCCACCCATTATTGAAATTTTGTGAACACATGATGCACTGAATTTCATGTAAAAATTGACTATAAACTTTTGATTTAAGTACTATACTTCTGTAGTCTATATAATTACCTCCCTCTCATCTCCAACATGCAAAAGCTTGTGAAAAGAAATGAGCCTTGCATGGGGTCTCCAATTCTTCTGGACAAGTGCAAGAAATAATTTTATATTCAAGTGCCCTTCAGTGAGAATGCATCACTGCTATCTATCTATTCCCTGATGTTTAAGTATAGTGACGGTTGCTTCCAATACCTGAGATCATCACTCCTTCCCAGTTCTACAATGACAGGTGAGGACAGCTCAACAGATCGTATAAGCTTCTGCATAAGTTTCCACTTTGATCATGCACTAGTGTCTCGCTTTCCAAATCTTTTTGTTTGAAATAGGAAAGAGAGTTCTGTCACCCTTGACACTTCATTCCCAAGTAAGTTAGTGGACCTTTTGGAGCTTAGAGTTGCTCTGAGTATTGAGATGGAAAAGGAGGACAAATTCTTCATGCCATTGTCTTATTTAACTTTCCCCTTCATCAGGTAGAATCCTGGTTTTCCTTCTCGTAACCCCAGACATGATTATCGCAGACCCATACCTAGCCCTCCTTAGCAGAGGGAAAATTGCCATATTACATGAACTTTATGGTTAGAGGAGGTAAACTGAAATCTGTGGGAGCAAATAGGAAGGGTCCTTCAAGACATAGGGCTGAAGGATTTGGAGTGAGGGAAAGAAAAGAGAGAAAAATGGGAGTGAACTGGCAGAAATATATGTTACACGCAGCATTTAGAAACTCAATCTGTTCAAAGGGGGGAGGGATAACTTAGTGGTTTGAGCATTGGCTTGCTAAACCCAGCATTGTGAGTTCAGTCTTTGAGGAGGCCATTTAGAGATCTGGGGCAAAAATTTGTTTGGGGATTGGCCCTGCTGTGGTTGGACTAGATGACCTCTTGAGGTCCCTTCCAACCCTGATATTTTATGATTCTATGAAAGGTGCAGGGGAGGAATAGAAATGTAAAAAAGTGACTTATTGTAGGGGAAGATTGCATTTAAAGTTTTTGGTTATTTATTCAATAGTTAATTGAATGAATGAATGAATAAATGAAAGTAACTCAGAAACACAGTAGACAGTGATCAGCCACAGAGATGTCTCCCATAATCTGTCTGATGTTATCTGATTTAAGGTATGCTATCTCTGGGTGACCTGCCTTTAACTAATAGGCTTTAGGAACATAATTTCGAATATATAGACACATCTTCTTCCATATTATCCAACATACATTTTGCAAACATGATGATGATCAGTGTGACACCGGCTTTCAGTTGGAACCTTACGTGATAGTCTTCAGTGAACTAAAATGTAAATTCCAGACCCTTGTACCCTCTGCCAGTTGGCATCAAGAGATCTTTGGGTCACATACACACATACATTTTTTTGCACCTGAAGCTGTTGAAACTTGTGTGTCCGTCAGATACAATTACTCTCCTTGCTTGCTTGTCTTTGAAGTTTCTTAGCCCAAGGAGATAATCTTGAAAAACTCAAAGGGGAGGGCTTGGAGAAGGAGATTATGTATTTGATGTGCCATTACTGTACTTAGAAGTACAGTATCCAGAGTGGGAGCTGAGGTTCTGATTAATTCCAGGGTTTACTCTGGCTTCTGCCATCATAATTTTTCTTGCTTTTTAAGTGATAAGAATGCTTAATTAATACTGTACTTATGCTAATTTAAAACAATGATGATCACAGCTTGCTGAGATCATGCGTTCTACTTAATTGAACTTGACCAACATTATAGTGCAGATGAATTTACAAAGTGAATAGTCCATATTACATATGCCACATTTTATCATAAAACTACTATTTAGTTTAAGTAGATTGAAATATAGTTTTGTTTTGTTTTTGTTTGTTTTTTTGTACATTTGTATTTGTGAATTCTAAGGTATTTTGAGTTATCCTGTCCTTGGATACAGAGTGTACATAGTGCTGTGAACTACATTGCAAATCTGTCCAGCTCCTTTTTAGTAGTTTTAGTTGCAGGTTTGCTACAATTTGTGATCTTCGCCTTCGTTTCAGAACAGCTCGTTTGCCTTGACAATGTATGCAAACTCTGCTTCTCTTATCACTTAAAATCTTTAAGCTATTTATAGTCTATTTACTAATAAGCATAACAGTCAGATGTGTGTATGTCTCTCAGCACCATGCACGCTACTTCAGTAATATTCCTGTCTTTTGGGAGCTCATAACGTAAGGGCAAATTGTGTGTACTCTTAAAGAATGGGGAGGAGAAAGCATAGGGAGCAAAGACAGGCCAAGACTGCTAGATAGGAGTGGTGTTAGCTTGTCAAACCAGCATTCACAAGATATCTCAGGAGTATGGCTGTCCGAATCTATCCAGTTCAGGTCCACACCTGAAAAACTGTGTGTGTGGGGGGGAACCTTTTTGGGTTAACCCAAAATGAAAATGTTTAGAAATCTGACACATGGAAATTGTGATAACATTTAATTTCAGATATATGGAAATGTATTGATCCACCTAAGACAAAACATTTCATTCCCATTTTGAGATTTTAAAAACAGTTTTAAATGGTTTGGAACTAAATTTGAGGGAAATCTCAAAACAAAATGTCTTTAAGGAATGAAAAGTTGAAATAAATCATTTTGACATTTCAGGTTTTTTTCCTAATGAAACAATTTCATTGGGGCGGGGAGCAGAAACAATTCTTTTGTTTTGGTCAACCTGCAACTGCATTTTTCAGTGAAGAAAGATTTTGCATGAAAAGTTTCTCCCAGCTGTATTCAGGAGGAAAAGAGGCTTCACATTGCTGCAGAATTATATTAATAAGTTATGAGCAATTCGCTTCACTGGCCAATAGGCACTGCTTTGGTCATCACTGCTAAGTGGCTTCCCTGCCCTTCCTGCTACTCTGTATTCATTCTTCTGGCTCTTCTGTGTGCCTGTACTAAAAGGCAGCGTGTCAAGGCATTGTAAGGAGAGAAGACTGTATGACTCAGATGGGGCGGAAAAGGCGGAAAGGTTCTATTACTTGTATGGGGAAGAGAATACAGAGACCTCTCCCCTGTCCCTCCAATACCTCTCAGCTCAAATGGAGGAAGAGCGTGATGATAGTGGAAGCCAGTCTAAGGATAACATCATTTTAAAATAAAATAGATCTATCTATATCTCTTTAACAACACTTGAACAATTAGTTTTCCTGTTTATAGGAATGAAAAGTTAAGAATGAAAAACACTATTTACGCCCTTCAGGAACCTTCCTTCTATGTTCCTATGTTACAAATCAAAATTGCTTTATTTTGCAATGATACATTACCTAGTAGGGTATGACATTTTGTTTTAGAAGACCTACCAAAGGTCTAATAATATTTTATGTTGCTTGATAAAAGCCAGGAAATTAAAGACTAAAGCTAAGACTCCTTTTTAATTTGTGTATTTCTTTTTTCAATACAGCCAATCTCGTCCTTCACTGTAGAGTTTCGGAAACTTCTTTATGCTACTGAAAAAGATCTTACTAGCAATCCAGGAGCTTGTATTTTGGCTTTCAGAATTTGTTAAATTATTAATAATAGCTTAATTTTCTGTGAGCTTTGCCATTTATTGTAGTTTTTTTTGGAATAATCTTGTTTTTCCATGTTTCAAAGCAAAAATATAAGTGTATTTTGGATTTTAAAAGACAAGTTTTAAAAAAGGCAAGTTAATAGCTCTTTATTGCTTAAAATTACGTTCGATATCTTTAAAAAATATTAGAAAAACAAGCAGGCAAAATTTTCATGTTTCTTAAAACCAGCACAATAACCTTTGGTTATATGTTTTGTCCCTTGGCAGAAGAAGGGCCTCAAATTACCTTAGAAAGTTCCAAGAATTACGGGGTTGGTCAAATCAAAGAATCTGTGCTATCCATCAGTGCAACCTGCAATTGTAAAGTAACACGAGAAATAACGCAAAATCAGATCTACTATAATGAATTATTCATGTGGTCTAATTTAGCTATATCTTTTTTACTACAGTAGAGGCAAGAGACTATTATCCTTAACTAGCACTATTTTCTAACGTAATAACATCAACCATAATGAGCTAGCGTTATTCTTTTGTGAATTGGATGTAGTGTGATACTGTTAAGATTATGCTGTGCTGCAGCTTTAAATTTTGGGGTGGGGGGAAAGTAAAGAACAGTGTCTTTGCTCAAAAGCCTGAATATCTTGTGTCTGTTTTTTCTCGTTAGAGGAGCTTGTGCAGTTCTTCTTAGCCCTTCTCCTTTTTAAAGAAGGAAATCAAATTGAGTAATTCGTTGTATTCAAAATTTTAATATATTTGCCTTTAAAAACAGGATATTTTTAAAGATTTCATGTAAAGTGTCTTCCTGTGTTTAGACCATAAATGCCAGGTAGGTTAATGAATTTTAAAAACAAATAAAGATTACTTCATAAATAAAAATGTATGCTTAATGTGGGGGAAGGAGGGAATGGAGGGTCAATTAAAAACACTTCACTTCACAAGCAATGATCTTGAGATACATATATTTTTCTCATTCTTATATTCAGGCAGTATCTCAAAATAATATGCTGAACAAGGGGGCAGTACTATGAAGCTAGTACACATGTTCTCTATAATAAAGTCTTAAATTGCTGCTTGTCTCTAGTTATTTCGGCATACTTCTGTTTGTTCAATACCAAATAATGTTACAATAATCTAATTCAGGTTTTGTAAATTTGCCTTTTATAAACATGTTTTCCTGGGATTATGACTTGTTGACTTTATATTGATCTGGCTGGTACAGAAGTTGTCCCGTTGTCTGTCACTTAAAACACACATCCTGTATGCCTTTGTGCCGTGGTAATAGTGGTACAGTTTTGGCTTGAAAAAGAAAACTTCTTTCTTCAAGTGGTTAAGCTTTCAGAAAACTCTGAAAACTGGTTTTAAAAATGTATCATGCTTGTTATCAGTCAGGAGGTGATTTACTACTGTTATTGTATGTACAATCTATGCAAACTCGATATATATGTAAAATAAATTCAGGCTGTTGAACATTTTAAGCCTTTTTTTTAAACAATTTTTTCCCACCTTTTAAAATTTGTCAGACATTTTTATCATCCTTGGATAATTCAAAATTAGCTTCATTTTAAACTTAGTGTTTGTATGGTCCTCAGTTTGTAAAGTTTCCAAAAAAAAAAAAAGGCTTACATATATCTTGTGGAGTAGATCAGTTTGGAGTTGCCTGTGATGTGGAGGCCTTAGGAGTCATACTTTGTATGGAGGGAGAGGTGTAGAACTGGATAGAATAATGTTGTGCTGATTTTCAGAATATGACTATTTGTGTTCTGTTAGGCTCCTCAGCCTTGGCTTTCCCTTGTTTGGGCTTGGATGCTCTGCTGAGCACTGTTAGCTTTCTTGACCAGGGATCCTCCTTGATTGGCGGTAAAACTATGTGATGGTACTTTCTCAAGCACCATAAAGAGTGCAGTGGACTGCCAAGATCTTTGTAATCATTCCCCCCACTCCTTTCTTACATGATTTGATCAGTGGTAAAATAGTTAACAATGTTAATATTCAATTAAATTAATTTTAAATGGTCATTATTGGGCATTTGAGTCTTCATCTGTTGAGATTAACTGTGCAATTCAGTGCATCTCTGAGCTATTGTTTTAGTTGAGGGGTGGCCCAGCCTGTGGCTCCGGAGCGAAGTGCGTCTCTTCAGAAGTTAATATGCGGCTCCTTCTTTATAGGCACCGACTCCGGGGCTGGAGCTAAAGGCGCCAAATTTCCAATGTGCTGGGGGGTGCTCACTGCTCAACTCCTGACTCTGCCACAGGTCCTGCCCCCACTCCACCCTTTCCCGCCCCCTCCCTTGAGCCTACTGTGCCCTCACTCCTCTCCCTCCCCTCCAGAGACTCCTGCACACCATGAAACAGCTAATCGGGAAGTGCAGGGATGGAGGGGGAGGCGCTGATCAGTGGTGCTGCTGGCCAGCGGGAGGCGCTGGGAGCTGGGATGGGAGCTGATAGGGGGCTACTGATATATTACTGTGGCTCTTTGGCAATGTACATTGGCAAATTCTGGGTCCTGCTCAGGCTCCGGTTGGCCACCCCTGTTTTAGTCTCTGCAAATTCAGATAGACATCACTGCATCAGATGCACTCTTGTTAATATTTAGAAAATCATCTTCATAATTATAACAGGTAGAGACTTACTTTTTAAAATGAAAGCCCAGATTTTGGGGCACAATATAGCAACTCAGGAAAGGTAAGGGATACACTATATACCAGCACAATGTACGCTTTGGGTTGTCCTTTGATAGCTGTGAGTGCGGGTGCTTCCAGTACAGAAGAGTTCTGCATGTCAGCACCAGCAGCACAGCGAAGGAGAGGAGTAAGAAGAGGTAAAGAACCACCGGTGGAAACAGAAAGGCAGCAATAAAGGGGATTGGTGATAGAATCCTGCTTTCTTAATAGATTGTGGTGCATTGAAAGGAAGCCAGGAAGGAAATCACTTCTGTTCTGCTCTTTGGAAATCAAATGTAAAATAATATATAACACCAACTAAAAATATCAACCACATTATTACAGCCAATTAATAAAACATACAAATGGATGTGGCTAAGATGGAGGGAGAAAGCAGACCACCTGAATCCCCTGAAAGATGAAGGAATTATTCTGTCTGTTAGTGGTTACTATCTCTGAACCTGGATGGCTTTCTGAATACCTGACTATTTCTTGTTCTCAAAGCAGTTTGTCCTCCTCTTGAGGATGTCCTCAAGAAGTAGCCTCCTTAGTTTTGTTTAGATGTCTTCTGTTCCTCCTGTAGGCTTGGCCCACGGGTAGCTACATATGACCTTGGTGCTGATGGTGTGTTTGTGACCTTGGTAAGCTGCCAACTACATTGTTTTCTACTTAGACATTCATTGCTTTTTGTTGTTGTTTATACATGATTGTATATACATTAGATATGAGACATTTAATTAAACAGACATATTTAGAGCTGTGCACATTGGATTTTGCACATTGAAATAAATTAAGTATTTATTTCACAGTGTGATTTGGTTTTTCCACCTGAATTAAAAAAAACAAACAAACAAAGGAAATTAAATGCAAAAAAGAAATTAATGAAATGCTGTGTTTGAGACCTTAAAGAGAAGAGCTTGAAGTGGTGGTTCCTATTTGGTAACTTGATCACATTGCCATATTGCTGCAAGAGTAAAAAATAGTGCAAGCAGAAATCCAGCAGCAGAGAGGGGGCTGTCCAGTTTATTTTACTGGACACAGCATATATGAGTATCTGCCTTGTGCGTAGGTGGCATATGTGTGCATTTAGCATAAGCAGCTCATGAGACAGAGTACGAGCTTTGGAGACCAGAGTGGCTAAACTCTAGGAGCTAAGGGAGAAAGATAGGTACATAGATGCATCTTTCCTGGACACATTAGAGAATTCCCACCCCCAGTCCGACAGCCTGTATGCTCTTTTAAGGAGAATGAAAGGTTCAGGAAAGGAGAACATCAAGAGGGTGCAGATGGTAATGATCCCATAGGTGGGACCCTCCTTCCAAATGACATCATGGTATTCTCTCAAGGGGATGGGACCCTGTTACTAAGAAGAGACAGGTAATAGTAATGAGGGATTCAGTTATTAGAAATACACATACACATTTGTGAGGAATAGGAGAACTGCATGGTAAATTGTGTGATGGCTTTTAAGGTTGCAGGCTTTTTGAGACATCTAGATAAAACAGTGTGGAGTGCTGGGGAAGAGTCAGTGATCGTGGTACATGTAATGATGTAGGAGAGAGGTCCTGGAAGCCAAATTTAGGCTGCTAGGAAAGAGATTAAAGTCCAGGACCTCCATGGTAGCATTCTTTGAAATGTTTCCCTTTGCAGGGTCAGTTAGACATGCACAACTGCAGAGTCTCGATAGATGTGATGGTGTTTGGAGGAATGGGGGAACCTCCTGGGAAAGGAGGAACAGATACAAAAATATGGGCTCCAACTAAACCAAAACAGAACCAGATTGCTGGCATGTAAAATTAAAACATTCATACAGGAGTTTTTAAACTAAGGGCTGGGGGAAGGCTGATGGGTGCGGAGGAGGACATGGTTCAGGACGACACATCCTTTAGGACAATATTTATTAAAGGGGATATTCTGTATCCTAGTAAAGAGAAGATAGAAGTTGTTAAAGTGTTACCTCAGTTTCCCTAGAAACCAACCCAGAGTTACCCTTAGATTGGTTTTATTAAATGCCACTATTGGATCAAACAGAAAAGAGATGGAGTTTATTCATACACACACACATTCATTGCATTCATACCCTCATGCACTCACACAGGCAGAAGGTTACTGGAGACAACAGAGGAAGCCGAGAAGCCGAGGCATAATAGATCTGGTGTGTCTGCCTGCGGTCACAGATCTGGGCCAGCGAGCAGGTCAAGAAACGGGGCTTGTGTGCATGCCTTCTTCCTTTTTTTGGAACCGAGTGGCTCCTGTCACGTACACTGAGTTTCCCTTCTGTGTCCTTCACTGAAAAGCATTCCCAGAACACGTTCCTTTCATGCATGCCAGGTTCTTCTTTTCTGTACAGCACCCCATGACTGCCTTCTCAGGGCAGATTACATCAGACACACCTGTCTCCGGGCTCTTTTCTCCTTGCAGTTCCTCTCTGCTCAGTCCCACATTCACTCCCTTGTTTGCAGTCTCTCTGATTGCGTGAAGGAATATTAGAAAGCTTGGAGGTTTATACAAGTGGTAACCGAAAAGGTTACAAAGCTTGCAACAGTTACAAAACTTAAAAGCCTATGCTAACAATAACTAAAGTTACAAAGTTTGCCAACAGGTTACAGAACTTAATGATCATACTAGCAATGACTGAAAAGTTACAAATCTTACAATCACATTCTACTGGATTGAGTGAAGGCTTTACATAACATTTCCCGCCCCTTGGTCACCGCAATTTGGGTGACCATCCAAAGGGGGACGGTGTACCTCCGCTCATCCATGTCAGTACTTCAATTGCTGGAGCAAGTCCTGATTTTCATTACACGTAGCATGTCCACAATAACAAAAATATGTATCAGAATATTGGCCAGAGGATGTAACAATGAATGTCAAACAACCATTCTCAGTTACTATGTTTAGATGAAAATCAGAGCATTCGGTGGGGAGGTAAACAGTCGGTAAAGAGGTAGTTATAAACTTGATGTATCGCAGGCTTTTGGACGGAGGTGGCCACCACAGGGATATGTGTGTGATTGACAATTTGGCAGGAGGCGAAGGGGTAGGGAGAGGGAGAGGTCCAGTTAGAGTTAAAAAAAGGCTGCGAGTATGGCTTGTTGCTGTTCCCTGCCTAATGCCGTATCTTCCCTTTTCGCAAACCCTGTACGCAATAGTGCTAGCAATGAGACAAGTGCTAAAAGACAAACATAAAACATGAAACACAAGACAACACAGAAGTTTGTCGCAACAATGGACCATGGTATGTTTCGGTTGTCCTTCAGCTGGCTCCAGCTCTTCATGGTGCTCTGAAAAACAGAAGCTGCGAAAAAAAGACTTAAACATTGTAAATCATAGGCTATCATAGAGAGGAACATGGAGTTGGGGTTGTTCCCCCTGCTTCAGCTGTCCCCAATGGACCCACTTCCCATGGGGACCTCAATCAATTTGGGACACTGTATCACTTCCCTTATTACAAATCATCGTCCATTCCCGTTAACAGGACATCATCCACATATGAGACCACCTACCCCTTATCCCCTGGAGGGAGATGCTCTAACATTTGAGTCATTACCTTATGTGCAATAGCAGAGGTGCTATGAAATCACTGGGGTACACGGGTAAAGCAATAGTGTACCCTATCGACATGGAACGCAAATCGTTCCTGCGATGCTTCCTTGAGCAGGATAGCAAAGAAACAGTTAGACAAATCCAATACAGAAAATCTTTTATCTTCCCTTGGTATGTCTTGCAACACCTGGGTCATGTCTGTGACTATTGGTGCCCACTAGAGGGGTCATCGCATTGATTCTCCGATAGTCGACAGTCAGTCTCCATGAGACACCATCAGCTTTCCTCACAGGACGTATGAGGGAGTTAAAGGGGGAAGTCATTCTTTTCACTACTCCCTGCCCTTCCAGCTCTATCTCCGCCGTAGCCCAGCATGCTGCAATGGGGATAGGATATTGTTTTTGTGAAGGGGCCGCTGGTCCTTCTGTTTTCACTGGTTCCCCAGTGCATTTACTGCAATCCAGCTTGTGGGCCACACATGCCTGGGGAAAACGCTTCTCCATTCCTCCTTCCTCCCAACATACTACGCGTCAGCAATCCGATATCTCTCTTCCTTATTTTAGGAGTCCAGTCTTTCTTTGGGGTCCTCCATAAAACTTTGTTAGCACAATCAACCACTATTCCTCCCTCCTGCAAGCAATCTATGCCCAAAATTGCTTCTGTAGTTGTGGAGCTATAAATCCAGGGCCGTGGTTCAGGACAACACATCCTTTAGGGGAGTATTTATTTAAGAGGATATTCTATATCCTAGTAAAGAGAAGAAGATAGAAGTTGATAAAGTACAGGTAGGAACAGAAGAGAAACAGTCAAATGAAAGAGTCTCATTCAGTTACATCAGATGACGGATAAAAACTTACGATGGGTGAACTTAAGTCCGTGGTATTAAATGAGGATATTGATATAATAGACATCAGGAAACTTGGTAGAATGATGATAATCACTGGCACATGATAATACTAGGGTACAAAATATATAGAAATGACAGAATAGGTTGTATTGGTGGGGGAGTTTCACTGTATGTGAAAAATAGCATGAAGCCAAATACAGTAAACATCAAAAATGAATCAAACAGTACCATAGAATCTCTGGATAGAAATTCCATGCTTGAATAGTAAGAAGATAGCAATAGGAATATATTACCGGCTACCTCACTAAGATGGTGACAATGACTGTAAAATGCTCAGGGAAATTAGAGAAACTACAAAAACAAAAAATAGTAATGGGGATTTTGACTATCCCCATATTGACTGGGTACGTGTCACCTCAGGATGGGATGCAGACATATCATTTCTCAACACCTCAGTGACTGCTTCTTGGAGCAGGGAGTCCTGGAGACCACAAGGAGAGAGGCAATTCTTGATTTAGTTGTAAGTGGTGCACAGGATGTGGTCCAAGAGGTGAGTGTAGCTGAACTGCTCGGTAATAGCAACCATAATGTAATGAAATTTAACATCCTTGTAGGGGAGCAAATACCAAAGAAACCCAGCACAGCAGCATTTAACTTCAAAAAAGAGAACTTCACAAAAATGAGGAGGCTAGTTAAAGGAGATTAAAAGGAACAGTAACACGAGTGAAATGCCAGCAAGCTGCATGGAAATTTTCTAAAAACACCACGATAGAGGGTCAAATTAAATGTATACCCCTAAATTAAAAAAAGAGGACCAGAAATGCCACTGAGAAACACGTCCTTCAAAAACCGGAAGTCAAATCCGTTAGAGGAAAATAGAAAGAAATATAAACCCTGGCAAGTGAAGTGTAAAAGTAAAATTAGGATGACCAAAAAAGAATTTGAAGAACAACTAGCAGACAAGACAAAATCGTAAAAGCCATTTTCTTTTGAGTACATCACAAGCAGGAAGCCTGCCAAACTATCTGTGGAGCTACTGAATGCTCAGGGTGCTAAAGGACCACTTGAGGAAGACCAACCCATTGCAGTGAAGCAAAATTAATTCTTTTTATTGGTCTTCATTGCAGGGAATTCGAGGGAGTTTCCCACACCTGAGCCATTCTTTTTAGGTGATAGATCTGAGGAACTGTCCCAAATTGAGGTGTCAGTAGAGGAGATGTTGGAACAAATGGATAAATTAAAGAGTAATAAGTCATTGGGACCAGATGGAGTTTACCCAAGAGTCTTGAAGGAAGTTAAATATGAAATTGCAGAACTACAAACAGTGGTATGTAATCTATCACTTAAATGAACCTCTGTACTAGACTCTGGCAGATAATTAATTAACACCTATTTTAAAAATGGCTTCAGAGGCAATCTTGGCAGTTACAGGCTGGTCAGCCTAGCTTCACTACCAGGCAAATTGTTTGAAACTGTAGAAGAGAATTATCAGACACAGATGAACATAATATGTTGGGGAAGAGTTAACATGGGGTTTGTAAAAGGAAATCAGGCCTCACCAATCTATTAGAATTTTGAGGGTGTCAACAAACGTGGACGAGTGATTGAGTGGACATGGTGTACTTTGATTTTCAGAAAGCCTATGACAGGTCCTTCACCAAAGGCTTTAAAACAAAGTAAGCAGTCATCGGATAAGAGGGAAGGTCCTCTCATGGATCAGTAATTGGTTAAAAGATAAGAAACAAAGGGGATGAATAAATGGTCAGTTTTCACAATGGAGACAGGTAAATAGTAGGGTCCCCCAAGGATGTCTATTGGGACTAATGCTGTTCAACATCTTCATAAATGATCTGGAAAAAGAGATAAAGAATGAGGTGGCAATATTTGCAGATGATACAAAATTACTCAAGATAGGAAGTCCAAAGCTGACTGCAAAGAGTTACAAAGGGATCTAACTAAACTGGATGTCTGGGCAACAGAATGGTGGATGAAATTCAGTGTTGATAAATGCAAAGTGATGCACATTGAAAAATATTTTCCCAAACTGTACATACAAAATGATGGGGTCTAAATTACCTGTTACCACTGAAGGAAGAGGTCTTGGAGTCATTGTGGATAGTTCTCTGAAAACATCTGCTCAAGGTGCAGTGGCAGTCTAAAAGCTAACAGTGTGAGGAACCATTAGGAAATGGATAGATAATTGGACAGAAAATATCATAATCTACTCTATAAATCCATGATATGCCCACAGCTTGAATATTGAGTGGAGTTCTGGTCACCTCATCTAAAAAAAATACATTAAAATTGGGAAAAAAATACAGAGAGAGACCACAAAAATGATTAGAGGTATGCAACAGCTTTCATATGAGGAGAGATTAAAAAGATTGGAATTTTTCAGTTTAGAAAAGATACGACTGGTGGTGGTGGGGGAAATGTAGCAGAGGTCTGTAAAATCATAAATGGTATGGGGACAGTGAATAAGGAAGTGTTGTTGTTTTCCCTCTTCACATAATACAAGAACCAAGAGTCACGCAATGAAAATAATAGGCATCAGGTTTAAAATTAGTGTAAGGAAGTACATCTTCACCCAATGCACAGTCAACCAATGAAACTTGTTGTCAGGAGATGTTGTGAAGGCCAAAAGTATAACTGGTTTAAAAAAAGAATAAGATAAGTTAATGGAGGATAGGTCCATTAATGGCTGTTTTCCAAGATGATCAGGGATGCAACCCATGTCTGGGTGTCCCTAACCCTCTGGCTGCCAGAACCTGGGATAGATGAGAAGGGATGGGTCATCTGATAAATTACCCTGCTCTGTTTGTTCCCTCTGAAGCCTCTGGCACCGACCACTGTTGGAAGACAGGGATATTGGACTAGATGGACCATTGGTCTGACCTAATATAGACATTCCTATGTTCTTATATTGTAGGGTATTTTATGCCTAGGTAGATTACATTGTTAGGGGAGATGGGGAACCTATCTGTATAGCTCTATACAGTCATATGAAATACTGTAATTGTGTACTGGAATAACTAGTACATTTATTATGGGAAACTTATCTCTGAATTTCCTGACTTTATGCATTTATGATTGTTTTACCATAATGCTAAGAATACATAGTCCTTGTATAGTGTTTTCCATCTTTAAGACTCTGTATAAACAATGGCTAATCTTTGTAACAGCTGTGAGGAAGTTTATGCAGTTTTAGGAGTGTATTTTTATGTATTGGCTATCTGGTTTGCACTGAGTATGAATTTTTGAATATCAAAAATATCATTGCTCTTGTCACACTCTGAATAAAGCTTAAAATATAACATTATATTAAAAGCATTTTGACCAATAACATTGAATAATTTAATTAAAAATAAACTTGGAAATTATCAAGACATCTGGGGCAGGGAGGCTAGACTAGCAATGTCTTAATATTAATCATCACTTTTTGTCATGCATTTCATAATATCTTACTGCATAACATCAAAACCATGCCAGGTACCATTTAGATAAACTGTTCTTGTCTCACTTTGGTATTCTTTTGGGAGAGAGTAACTGCAACTCATTTTGTCCTTGACTTTGTATTCAAGCTGTTTTCTGATTCTGACTTACCAGAGATCAGTTTTAAATTTTTCTGAGGGAAAACAGAACAATAAATGTTCACAATAAGTTTTTAAAACTCATAGACTCATAGGTCAGAAGGGACCAATATGATCATCTAGTCTGACCTCCTGCACAAGGCAGGCCACAAAACCCTGCCCATACACATTTATAACAACCCCGAACCCATGACTGAGTTATTGAAATCCTCAAAATTGAGATTTGAAGACCTCAAGCTGCAGGGAATCCACACAGCAAACGAACCCATTGCCCCACGCTGCAAGGAGCGAAAAAACCTCCAGGCGCCCGCCAATCCGCTGGAGGAAAATCCTTCCGACCTTCCAAATAGGCAATGCATAACCTGCAGCATAGTGGGCAAGACCTCACCTAGCCAGCACCCAAAAGAATTCTCTGCAGTAAACTTCAGTTCCCATCCATCCAAGCATCCCTCACAGACCATTGAGGCAGACTATTGCTCGATAATCCACAATCAATTGCCCAAATTAAACTATCCCAGTCATAACAGTCCCCTCCATATATTATCAAGCTTAGTCTTAAAGCCAAATAAGTCCTTTTTGCACCCCCACTACTCCCTCGAAGGCCGTTCCAGGAACTTCAACCCCCTAAATGTTAAAACCTTCGATACTAATTTCATATCTAAGATCTTCCTAAATCCAGTTTGTACCCATATTCGTCCTCATGTGCCTACATAGTACTAATACTTAAGAATAATCCTCGCCCTCCTAACGTTATCCCCCGAATTACATGTTATATAGAGCAAGCATATCACCTCTCCGCCTTCTTTGCCAGGCTAAACAAGCCAAGCGCTTTAAGCTCCTTTCATAAGGCAGATTTTCCATTCCTCGGATCATCCTAGTAGCCCGTCTCTGAACCTGTTCCAGTTTGAATTCATCCTTCTTAAACATGGGACTCCAGAACTGCACACACTATTCCAAGTGGGGTCTCACCAGCGCCGTATATAACGGCACTAACACCTCCTTCTCCTTGCTGGAAATACCTCGTAGCTTCTAAGGCCAGAAGTGACCTTCTGTATAACCATAGGATTTCCCTGAATTAATTCCTCTTTGAATTAAAGTGTATCATTTAGAAAAACATCCAGTGTTGATTTTACAATTGCCAATGATGGAGAATCCACCACAACCCTTGGTTAATTGTTCCAGTGATTGATTGTCCGCACTATTAAAAATTTACACTTTATTTCCCGTTTGAATTTGTATAGCTTCAGTTTTCAGCTACTGGATCTTGTTATACTTTGTCAGCTAGGCTGAAGAGCCCGTTATCAAACATTTGTTCCCTGTGTAAGTACTTGTAGACTGTGATCGTCACCCCATAACCTTCTCTTTGTTAAACTAAATAGATTGAGAACCTGGAGTCTCTCACTATAAGGCATGCTTTCAAATCCTTTACTTGTTCTTGTGTGTCTTATCTGAACCTTTTCCAGTTTATCCATATCCTTCTTGAATTGTAGACATCAGAATTGGACACAATATTTCAGCAGTTGAATGCTCTCCAATTTATACATCTGTGATGGGTTCTCCCCAGGGTGCCACCTGGAACTGGGCTACCACTGAGCCCCCTTGACCCACCGGCCTGGGCTCCCTTTTACATTGTACTGCTGTGATAAGCTTCAGCCTGCACTTTCACCAGCATACATACAGGTGGGGACACACCCAACTGTAGTTACATACAGGATCTTGGACCAATCCCTGCATGCAAAGGCTACAGCTAGGGCAACTACCAGCTCCTCAGGCACGGACCCCATCTGGAGTATATATCCAAAATTATACTGTCTTGTGCTGCACACGGAACTGCACTGCGTAAGCTCATAAAACTCGCACCCCCACCCCAATGTGGAGAGGAATATGCAACAGCCTTTTGCCCCTGAGTTTTGATTCCCACACACTGGTTTAGATAAAGCAAAAATAAGTTTATTAACCATAGAAGATAGATTATAAGTGATAGCAAACAGATCAAAGCAGATTGCCTAGCAAATAAACAAAAAATGCCTAGCAAATAAACAAAAAATGCAAACTAAACTTAATATAGTAAGTAAACTGCTATTCATATCCAATCTATCACCTGAACAGATGATACAAGCAGGCTGTAGATGCTTAAGAGGCAAACTGTACTTGCTTACAGCTTGGAATCTCCAGGTATTCCATTCACAAGCTAAAAATCTGTTTAGCCTGGGTCTAGCACTTCCCCCAGTTCAGTCTTTTGTTCCTCAGGTGTTTCCAGAAGTCTTCTTGTGTGGAGAGCGAAGAACCCCAGATGATGTCATTCCCTGCCTTATGTAGCCTTTGCATATGGCATGAACCCTTTGTTTCAAAGCTTGGTTACCAGACCGGTGTGTGGAAAAACGCTGACATTCCAAGATAGTGTCTAGAGCAGAGGTTCTCAAACTGTCATCTGTGGACCACCTGTGGTCCGCAAGCTCCCATTCAGGTGGTCTGCGGATAGTTCCCTCTAAGGTGCGCACCTGAGCTGCCACACACAAGAGAATGAAAGGCCACCCACCTAATTAGTGGAGCTGTGCAGGCATGGCTTCACTAATTAGGTGCCTGGATCCGGGAGAAGATGCACATGTAAGGTGAGGTGGTGGGAGAGGGCAGTGAGGTGAGAAGAGAGGGTAGGAGAATTTGGGATGTGCAGGGCTGTGACGGATAGAGAGAGAGTCTACTTTCCCCAGCTCCAGGGCTGTAGCTGCCAGGGGAGAGATGGCCCTCCTTCTCAGCCTCAGCTCTGTGGCTGCTCTGGAAGGGGAGAGACCTCACTCCTTCCCAGCCCCAGCTCAGAGGCTGCTGCAGTGAGGGAGAGAGGGCACATCCATCGCATTAGAAAGGTAAAACTACTGATATCAAAATATGAGTTGTGTGCTTTTATTTGTAGAACAAAAAAATGAATGATTATAAAGGGTATTTTTTAATATATATAACGCTTTTATCCAAAGTGCTTTACAATGGTTAGCTAACAGTACAAACAGCATTGTCATGAAAGATCATTACATGGTCCACCGAGACCCTCAGCAATTTTCAAGTGGTGCGCAGAAGAAAAAGTTTGAGAACCACTGGTCTTGAGACATGTGGTCACATAATATGTCTTTATAGAGTCATAGCAGCCATCACTCACAGAGTGTTTGGAGCATTCACAGGAAGGCTCCCCACATGGAAGATAAACTTCTCCTAAGGTCTGTTGTTTTTTTCCTAATGGGCCATTGCACTAAATAGACTCTTCCCCACCCATTGTCTAGACTGAAAAGATCTTGGCTAGTGGGCATTACCCAGGTGTAACTACATTTGAAATACAGATACATAGTCAATATTCATAACTTTGGATACAAAAATGATACATGCATGCAATTAGGATAATCATATTCAGCAAATCATAACCTTTCCAGTGACACCTCACATGACTCATCTTGCAAAAAATGCATCATAATTATGCCATAATCATATAATATCACTTACGTGTATGAGGTGCAGTGTCATAACATCCCCAGGATTGCATTAGTTCTTTTAGCCACAGTGGTGTGGCATTGGGCGTCTATGTTCTGCTGAATATTCACGATGACCCCCAAGTCTTTTTCAGAGTAATTTCTTTCCAGGATAGAGACCCCATCCTGCAAGTTGGCCTATCTTCTTGTGTTTTATTGTTCTAATTTTTAATCAAATTGCCTTGCGGTACCAAATAAATTGTATTAAATTTTGGTAAAGTATATTATATTAAAATGATTATTTTTACCCATCAAAAAAGATACCAAGTTACATAGGATCTATTTTCCATAACCCCTATGTTTATTGGCATTACTTATTTTATACTCCTTTAAATCGTTATTAATCAAGTCCCTGGTCAGCTGTTCCATTATTTTGCCAGGGATCAATATCAGTCTGACAGGCCTATAATTACTTGGTCACTCTATAAATATTGGCACAACATTTGCTTTCTTCCAATTTTCTGGAACTTTCCCAGTGTTCCGAGAAGTTTTGTAAATATATATGGTTTACAGAACTCTTTTGCTAGCTCTTTTGAAATTCTTGGGTGCAAGTGATCTGTACCTTTTTTTTTTTTTTTTTTAAATGTCTGAGTTTACTAGCTGCTGTTTTTAACATCCTCCTGAGTTACTAATGGAATGGAAAGAGTGTCATCATTATAATAATAAAATAATAATTGGAGATATCTCTTAGAACTGAAAGGACCTTGAAAGGTCATTGAGTCCAGCCCCCGGCCTTCACTAGCAGAACCAAGTACTGATTTTTGCCCAAGATCCCTAAGTGGCCCCCTCAAGGATTGAACTTGCAACTCTGGGTTTAGCAGGCCAATGCTCAAACCACTGAGCTATTGCTCCCCCCCTGCCCCCATGTGATATGGCTACTTCATGTTTTATTTTCCCAAATATAGAACAGAAATAATTATTGAACTTTTTTTCTGCGTTATTATTGGAATTCTTTTTATTACCAATATACGTATAAAACCTCCTTGTTACTTTTCTTAACTATGCTGACCTTAGATTTCTCCTTGTGTCCCTTTACTTCCTTTGTCAACTTTCTACAATTCCAAGCTTTTGATTTATACTCATTACTATCAACTCCCTCTTTCTTTCATTTGTTATACATATTTTTTATTTTTATAGTTACTTTCACTTCCCTTCTAAATTCAGGTTGTCTGTTTAACCAGAGATCCTTCTTGCTCTGTTGTGGGGTTGTGGGATTGTGGCTTTTTGAGCATCTGGTAAAATCATTGTTCACATTTTTCTGAATTCTTTCTACCTGATTTGGCTAATGGTTGTTTACAGCTCTATCAAGTTGGCCTTTTTAAAGCACCATTTATTGGTTTGGACTTTTATTCTGTTTGCATGTAACAAGTGTGTTTAAGTCATGATCATCTATTCCTAAGATACCCCTAATTTTTAGTTCTGTGATTAATTCCTCTATCTGTCAAGATGAGGTCCAATATAGAATTCCCCCATGTTGGATGCAGCACTTTTTGAGTTAGGAAATTGTCATCTATAACATTTAGAAATTCTGATGACTGGCAGCATGAGACTCCAGCATATGTCACTCAGATTGAAGTCCCCCATTATAATGCAGCTTTTTTTCTTACACATAATAGATAGTTGCTTAAGGAGCTGGTCATCCTTTTCCCTAGTGTGATTTGATGGTCTGTAGAAGACACCAACTTGACCCCCAACTTGTGCTTTATCGTTAGGACATTGATCCATAAGCATTCAAGATCATTTACTTCTTAGTTGTCAGTGACTCAGTAACAGGTAATGCTATTTTTGACATAGAATGGCACTCCCCCTCGCCTTTTGCTCACTTGAGCCTTCCTGAATGGATTATGTCCATTGATTTTTTTTAACATTCCAATTATATGAATCATCCCACTAGGTTTCAGTAAAACCAATTAGGCTGAACTAATGCTCATAAATAAGCAATTCCAATTCCTGTTTGTTATCCATGTCAAGTTGCCTTAATTTTATTGGCAAATTATGAAAATAGAAATAAATATTAGAAAATAGAAATAAAGCAGAAATGATACTGCGCTGAGATCTGTATTGTGATCTCAGGTGTATCTCTAATAGCTCCTTCTAGCTTCAGGACTTCAGACACCTAACCAGACAAGACTCCGTTGTCATGGGAAAAAATTTGTAGGGTGATGGCTGGATAGAAGGCGAAACTTGGATTGTTTCCCCTGCAGGACCTGGACAGAAAATGTCAAACCTCAAAATCTAGTGGCAAGCTGTGGAGCCCGAGTGAGTGAGTGATGTCACCATGTAGGAGTCTTAATTTCTCATTAAACTGCATGCAAATACACTTGAGCTCAGAGGAATCCAACTGGCCTTTCCCAAATGTCTTTCCCCCGCTTTTTACAGAATCAACCCGTACTGGGCATAGTGGATAATGTTTTTGGTAGTGGCCTAACTCATTTTCCAAGGGGATAACAGAAATCCCTCCCTTAAGAAATTTGTACTCTTTGCCTCTGGATGGAAAGAAACCTGTGCTTTATTCCCAGAGTAAAGTATCAGGAGATGGACTGAGTGCGTAGTCAAGCCGGGAGATGGTGGCAGCATGTAAGATCAGTGTGACACAGTGAAAGTGTCTTGAAAAGAGGCTTTTCCAAGGATCTAGAACTTTTTACTCTAAACTGAAAGCTGAGAACAGATTTTTTTAATCTAAGCTTTACCTAAAACAAGCTAGCAAGAATGAATTATGAACAGATCATGAAAGATCAACTTCTGACCTTGTGTGCCTGGTGAGGTTTGTCTGCTGCTATTCAGAAAAAATCAGAGTTGGGGGCCACACAATACCCACCTGACTTGAGGCAGGATGAGGTATCTGTTCCAATCAGGAACAGAAGAGGTTCCTTTTTCTCCCATTGAGCATGCATGTGCCCAAAGAGATGTTGCCACAGACATTCCATAAATGCAGTGGTGAAGACGAGATGTGGAGTGAGAAAGTACAGTTTCAGAAAGATTAACTATTGCTTCTAAGAGACCAGATGCAATTGGAGGCCAGACAACTTGGAGCCTGAGAGAGGCAAAGACAACATGAACTTGAAATGGACAGAGCCCACCAGCTGCTCCCTGATCTGATAGAAGGGACCAACTTTGGTTACATGGTCCCTCAGATGGCATACGTTATAAATTATTATCTGACTATGGAGATGGAGATGACATGAATGTGCTTCTAAATGCTTCTGAGAGGAGTTGTGAACTAAACTGAGTGGCTGACAAGGACTGGGTCTAGAATCTATCTCCCTGGCTTCTTGGGAAAGCCACTAGAGGCATTCACCCAGCTACCCAAGGTGTACTATGGCAGTTATGAATTTGACATATGTGGCAATTTCCTGCAATATTTTTGGGAGATCTTACTTTATTATGTTTATGTATCATTGTGGGAGAGGGATTGTATGTAGTTCCATGGGGGAGGGTGGCCATAGCTTCTCCATGAACTATGAACAGTATGGAGACAGGCAAGGGAGATTCTTCAAAGCTCCGCCATAGCCAGATTTCTTTTACTGCCCCTCCATCTTGGAGGCCAGAGGCTGGGGACTCTGGTTGCCTAACCTCAGCTTCTTGAGGCGTGGGGATTGGAGATGGAGAAGTTTTCATCTGCTGCCCCAGTGGGGTGGCCTTTTGTTCCCCACACACTGAGTCAAGGTGAGCAGAATTCCATCTCCCACCCTGCTCAGAGTACTTTACATTTTCACAGACCATCAAGTAGTCAGAGATTGCAGGAAGAAGTCTGCCCTCCTTTGTGGCCATAATTACTGTTATCTCCCAAGCAGCATTCATATCCTTTACTTGGGCATTTCCCACCCTTGGTTGCGTGTCATAGATTTGGTAGTGTTCCACAGCTGTGTCGATGTTCCTACTTTTGTCTGGATACACTGCCATCACCATGCTCTGAACTGCCCCTGGTTCCCAGGTAAGGGTGAGCAGAGAGTTTATTTCCCTGACTTGTGCTTCAGGACTCAAAGAATTTCCCTTCGAGTCCGTAGGTTTTATCCCTCCTCTGGAGGCAGAACCCTCCCAGGTCTTCAACCGGGCAAGTGGAGCTCTTGGTGATTTTGGTAATTGGCATATCTTGCCAGCAGTCTCAATGTAAATGTACCGAGGATCAGCAGCTGGTATCTGGGCCTCTTTGAACATTTTTTCACACTGTGTAGTTCAGGCTGTCAGCTTGTCTCCTCAGAAATATCTGCTTTTAGGCTGGAGAGGTCCAGAAAAATCCATTCTTTACTGTTAAGTTTCCATAAAGAAGTGTTAGCATGTTACAGATTTGGGTCTCCTTGTTTGCCTAGAAAGAAGCAAAGTCCTTATAGTCTGTAATTTCTGCAAACCAGTTATGGTGGCAGCTCTTGATCCTTCAGAGTAATACAGTTGGAGTTATAACTAGATCCCTGTGAAATTCATCTTACTTTTTATAAATTTTCATTTGGAATTTCATTTCATTTTATTTTATTATTTTATTTCTTATTTTTATAATGGAGGGCCCATTTTTTATCTGAGATCCATCATGTATTCAGTTGTCCTTTGACAGCAGTATATGTAGACCTGAAGGCAACCGTTAATCCTTTTGATAGAGGTGCCCTATGGAAGGCCCTATGAGGCACTGGCATTCCTGAGATCCTCCTGTGGTTAATTCAAGATCTACATAATGACTTAGCACAGGTGCGATGGGAGACCCATAGGTCTGATAGATTTTTACACTAGATATGGGGTGAAGCAGGGATAGTCCTGGCTGCAGGACTATTCAGCTGTGCAATGGTTTGGCTCCTTGAACATATCTCTGCAAATACCAGTATAACTGTCAGTTCAACTGTTTTAACTGGCCTGAATTATGCGGATAATGTCGTCGTCTTTGGCCAGGAGGCAAACAACCTTAAAGATGCACTAGAGAGCTTCCAGCAGGTGGCAGCTTCCCTTTGGCAAAAACAAAAATCCAGAGTGCCTGCGTAGAAGTTATTATACAAGACATCTGCCCTGCTAGTCAAACTGTGGAAGTAATGGATTTTTTAATTCTATCTAAGAAGTAAATTGCCATTAAAATGGGCACAGCCAGAGAGACGTCCTAAGGAGAATTGGTTTAGCAGTATAGCCATGAAGGACCTGAATAGGGTCTGGTGCCAAAAGAAGGTGAAATTATATGTAAAAGTATGAATTTATCAAACCTGTTTATTTCCAGTCCTTTTATACAGATCTGAAACATGAACATTGCTTAAAAGAGGCATCAGGAGTCTGGAGGCATTTCCTATGAGTTGTTGTGGCAACTACTGGGCAGAAGATGGTTTCATTTTTACATGTGATAGGGATGTGTTATTGAGAATTGGTCTCAAGAGGAATGAAGTCCATCATCAGTTACCGCAACCTATCTCCAGAGTGGTCCCTGCACATCGCACCCTGAAGATTTGGACTTGCTGTCAGGAGGGTACATTGTCTGGCTGTGGACTGGCAGTGACCACGGTTAGCCTGGATGCACCAGATCAGTAATAACCCAGTGGAGTTTTTAAAAGCCTGGAATAAAGCCATAGAATGTGGTCATGAACATTTTTGCGCTGTCCGTCGCTGTCTAAGTGTGGTAGTGGTGGTGTTGTTGAGGCTGTGGGAGGAGGAATAGAGTCCTGGCCTCAGGAATGGGAGGCCAAGTTGGGGGGTTGGAAAGGAGCTCACCCTGCAGCGATGGCTACTTTCCCACAGAGTTATTCAGTGCTTCCCACTCTTGAGTGTGCAGGGCTGCAGTGCCACTCAGATTTGGCCTGCCCGCCCCCTGTCATGACGGTAATACTCTATCTCCAAACTGATGTACAGATAGACACTTGGCAAAGTGTAAAATGATGTTCCAGCTCTTTGACTTCCATAAAGCACATGGTTCCTCACGTCTGATGAACGAGCACACTCTTCTTGCACCTTGAATGCTTTGAAGGAGACATAAGGGTTGTCAGTGCAGAGCTGGTATTCCGGGGTTTTGTATGCTTTGTACATATTCAGGGCAACACAGTATAATTGGTTCCCTCTTTCAGACATTACAGACTGCAGACTGAAATTGAGCATATAACCAGATTTAGTCTAGCAGATTGCATAAGCCTTCTAGCTAAATTAAATAGCAATTATTATAACTGAACTCATGACAGTTGGGTGCTTACTCTTTTCTCCCTTTTACTCTCTCCACAATTTTGCAATTAATCTGTCAATAACCATTATAAATCTACCCCTCATCTCCAGTCTGTAAACTGGAAAGGAGTGGTCAGAGGTTGAAATATCAGAAGTTCCTGTGGGGCAAGCCAAGTGGCATTTATTTAGTATTATTTTTATTACTTATTTTGTATTTTATTTTTTTATGGATGGTGTCAAGGCTGATTTCCCCACTCTGATACTTTGAGTGCAGAACGTGGGGCCTGCAAGGATTCCAGAAATTAATACTGGCCACTCCAGGCTGGTATTAAACTCCCAAAGTTACAGCTTTTTTCTGACCTTGGATGGGTAGACGCTGCCACCACTCGAGTGCAAATAAAACCCCTTTAAACCCACTTGGGAATTCCTCCCTGTGGGGTGCCCTCAAGCCCTTTCACACCCTCTCCTGGGAAGAGCTGAGAATGAAAACAAAGGAAATTACCGGTTAATTAAACAACATCTGCACAAACCTCTTAGGACCTACAAACCCAATCCTGTTCTTAAAAAAGAGACATTTTATCTAAACAAAATGAAAGAAAATGCATCTGGAACGTAAGCTATTGATAGATTTTAAAAGAGCAAATACAATAATTAAGCATCAAGAATGGTTTTCTTGAGGTCCAGCTTAAAGGTTGCAAGTAAAACAAAAGCACCTGGGGTTAGCACAGAGGAGTTCACAAGCCATAAAGAGATAGAAGAGATAAACTTAATTGCATCTTCCTAAACTACTTACATTTCTGGGGTTTCAAATGAATAGTTTCCAGGTATGATTTGATGATTTTCCATACCTGGCGCAATCTCTTACAGCATAGTTCCCGCCCTGTCTCATTTATGGGAGAACAATTACAGACAGACAAGAGGAGAGTCTTGTTTCAAGTTTAAAAAGTTCTAGCTTTCCCATTGGCTCATTTGGCCAGGTGCCCACTCACTTCCTTTTACCTATGCATGCAGTTAACGCAAGTAGAGAACAGCTACCAAGAGGGATTTTATAGCTGACTGGCTGGCTGGGTCCCTAAAAGGGAACTACCCACCCCCTTCTTTCGTCGCAGACAGTAATTCTCAAATTGTCCTCTGATCTGCACAAAGCCAATGTGACACTAAAAGTCCTCAACCCCAGATACAGGCTGGAAATCATCTTGCAGGAAGTTGTGAGCTCCTAAAATAAACAAAACCAAAACAGCCTCGACACTCCCGCCCCCAAAAAACAGGAAAAAAAATCAGCTATCCAAACAGAATCTACCATAATTTTTCATGTTTTAAATAATTGATTTGTATGATTTTTTTTTCCCAATCAGGACCAACAATATTATTAATTCCATGAGGTCACAACTGTGTTTTTGATGGCATACAGATTTATGGAGTCAACGTATTTGAGAGCCCACCTCTTCTCCAGATTATTATTGACCCCTTTAGGTGCTGTATCTGGTGAAGGTATTGTTACACCAATCTCAACTACGTTCAGTATAGTTGTACTCTATCCTTTGCCACCCCCCTACATTAAAAATTAAATGCTATTGTTTCAAAGTTGATGCTTATGCAAAGTTCTAGGTATTTATACCACACTTATTGCCAATGGTGTGTGACCATCTATGTTGGAGGATACTATCTGAACTGTCGAAAGATGATCTGAGTATTTATATGCATTTCCTTAACTATGTTTCCTAATATAAACTGCCAAAGGAAGGCTCTCTAATTTGTAATTTTTAACAGCAGTGTAGCATACATCTGATGTCGGTCGGTCTATCTGTCACACAATCACACTTAAATTTCAGTGTTTTTCTAAAAAGGAACAGCAAGAGTTTTGAGGGTTTTTTTGTTGTTTTTTTTAAGACCGCAAATTAGCGGAATTGATCAAAATGTTTATTTTTAGCACTGCCCTTTTTGTAGTTTTTCTTATTTTTGTGCAAAATAACAGATTCATTTGATTTGCTTCTGAAATCAGGACGTCACCAAGACTTAGCTATGAAAAGCCCAGACTGTTTCAGAGCTCCTCATTTATTGTCTTTTTGCTTTTTTATGCCAATGATAGTATTTGTGTTAAATTGCTGTTTAAAAAATAGATATTCATTTTAATAGTATTGTATTATGATAAACAGTAAAATTAAAAAAAATACAAGCTCAATAATTACTACATTATTTGAGAACTTTTAGGTTTTAAATTGATTTAATTCCAATATCAGCTCTATAAAGGTGAACATCCTTCTGAAATGGTCCATGACTTGTGAATTCTTTAATAAGCCATTTTTAGCAAAATGGCTGACATGTTTTAAATATAAGATGCATCGATTTATTTTAGATGCTTAATAACAGTTGTAGCAGAATAGTGCTATACTATTATAATAGTAACATAGGACTTGACTGTCACTAAATCATCAAGTCCTAGAGTTTAAGGCCAGAAGGAACTAACAGATCATCTAGTCTGACCTTTTGTATGTCACAGGCCAACACCACCACCCAGCAACTGCAAACTAAACCCAATAACCAAAATATTGCAGCTCACAGGAGACTATACTGTTATGTGCCACAGGCAGAGATCAGGAGGGACGAAAGTGCATCATTGCTCAAAGAGCCCAGAGTGGCAGGGAAATGATTAAGTGAGCTATATTCAGATAATCCTAACAAGTGACCCATACCCACATGCTGTAAAGGAAGGTGAAACCCCCCAAGGTCGCTGCCAATCTGACATGAGGTAAAATTTCTTCCTGATCCTCCGTATGGCAATCAGTTAGACCTTGAGCATATGAACAAGAACCAGCCAGTCAAGCACCTGAGAGAGAGAATGCTTGGTGCTACCTCAGAGCCCTGGCCCACCCTGCCCAATGTCCCATCTCCAGCTGTGGCCATCCCTGATGCTTCAAAGGAAGAAAATTTAAAACAAAAAGCAAAATACCCTGGGGGAGGTGGAAAATCCCTTTCTGACCCCTACTGGTGGCCAGCTGAAACACTGAAGCATTAGCTTTAGCAACATAAAACTGTGACTCTCGGAGCATTTCAGTGCCAGAGGGCAAGGGGTTCCCTGGTACCTAGCAGTGAGCCTAATCTAGCCTGACCAACTCAGTGTACCCCAACTCACTGTTATAATCTACATGTAAATAGTATCATGTAATGTGTCATATGAACTGATAACATGCTGGCCATTAATATTGTGTGTTGTATGTACAGATGATACATTATTTCATTATAAATATGTGCTGGAAATATATTCTTAAAATGTAAGGGCTCTGTGAAGGCCTTAATCCAGCCCTTAGACAAATGAATGTCATTCCATCTGCCTGAATGCGTCTCCAATGTAAATTGAGCAAGGCAAGACAATGGAAGTATATTTACATGAAAGGTAAACAAAGCCATGAAACTAATGAGTGGGGGAGATAGTTAAGGGACCATCACATTGGAAGGAGGAGACTGCAAAAATTAACATGGCATCAGCAATTTGAGCC
This sequence comes from Chelonoidis abingdonii, assembly GCF_003597395.2. NCBI lineage: Eukaryota > Metazoa > Chordata > Testudines > Testudinidae > Chelonoidis > Chelonoidis abingdonii. The sequence continues at coordinate 52,077,397 of NC_133769.1, read as the reverse complement.
CCCATGAGGGTTTCTGGACTTTGAAAACAAAGATGAAAATTTGAGGATATAAGCAGAGAGAGAGCGAGTTATTTTGGCATCCTTCACCTGAGGAGACAAAGAAACCAAACGCTTTGGGCTCTGGGTTGGATCCTAGTTAAGGATTGTCCAGCTATGCTGGAAGTGTGACCATGGTGAAAAAACTTTGACAAAAAGACTATCGTTCGTTAGGTCAGGTCATCCCTTAGTCTGAGAAGTATACTTTTAGTTTTTTTTGTAGCATTTCTGTCCCAGTTCCTTCTGTGTTGGATCACTTAAATACCTGTTCTTTGTTAATAAACTTAGTTTTGTTTTAGTACACAACCATATCAGGGCAGCATTTCAAACTGCTAGAGAGTAAAATCCTCAGTTATGTATTGTCTTTTTAAAGGAATAGCAAACTAGATAAGGTTTCGTGAGTGCTGTAGTCAAAGGGGTTGAGGAGTGCAGAGAAGACAGTTTTGTGGAAACTCAGGACTGGACAGGCAGTTGGTGTCACCATTCAAAGAGTAACCAGGCTGGTAGAAGCCAGGAAGAGATCCTTGTGCTGTAAGCAGGCTGCTGGTGTCAGGACTCTCAGCCAAAGCTGCATGGCACAGAAGTACCCAGGGTTACAGAGCAGACGGTAACACAATTCCTTACAGGTCTGGTGCTTCACAAAGCATCACAAAGACATAAACCAGAAGTGAGGCCCCGAGCTGTTGAGCCCTGCCCCCATCATGCACAAGCAACCCTGTCATACAACATTCTCATAAATTTGTCCAGCTCTCTCTCTTGAAACTAATTAAGTTGGTTGCCCTCAAAACTTCGACTGGGAATTTGTTTCAGAACCTCACCCCTTTGATGGTTAGAAACCTTCTAATTTGCAGACTGAATTTTTTCATGAATATATTATACCTGTTTCTTTTTGTACCAGCATTGTCCTTTACCTTAAACAGTTCTTCACCCTCCCTGGTATTATCCCCATAATGTATTTGTAAGCAAGGTCTGAATGAGCTCTCACCTGACATATAGTGATGCAATGGGCAGGGGCGAACACCTCAGAAGCAGACAGCGTTTGCATAAACAATCATGCTTTGGCTAGATGTGCAGTATGATGGAACTGCTTTGCCAAAAAGATCAATTTTGGATGTTTTGGGTTACATATAACCTAGTATTCAAATACAGGTGTAATGAAAGGTTGTTACCTTTTACTCATACAATAAGGATAACAGAAGTGTGCTTAGCATGCCCTGATTGAGGGGATCACCCTAAACTGAACTTCACTTGCTAAGCAGAGAGATCTTAGGACAAGTATTCCTACCTGGGGGTGTGGACTTTGCCTAAAGAGTCCTGAACCCCATTTGACATGCCCCTCTCTAGTGACAGAGCTGATTAGACTCAATTAACAGTCCTTGTTTCCAGTTGGTGATTTGTAGAGCTGTCCTCACTGCTGAGCTTGTCTCAGGGCTAAGCATTAGACCTGGTATGGGAATGGTAAAAGGCAACACAGAAACTGCACTGGCAACGAAGTTTTCCACTACCTGCTGAAGTCACCGAGAGCTGGGTTCAGCGGCAGAACCTCAGAACATGATGTCGCAGCAAGGGAAGAGAGGAAGTGGTAAAGGGATGGCGGCAGAGACAGTGGCAGCTGTGAGCCAGTAACAGAGGCAGTAGCAGCAGACGTTGCTCTGTTTCACACCTTCCTCTGGCCCCCTCCCCCACGAACACGTCTCTGAACTCTGGGTCTTCACTAACCAAGGACCTCCAACTGGAAGTGGAGTGCTGCGGAGGGAAAGAGGAATGGTGTGTTAAAGGACATTTGCATCACAAGATGAGAAACAGAGGCAAAGGACACTGTCCAACGCACTGTGGGATGGGTGTTTGCATATGAGGGGTGGTGTTTAGCTTTCCTACATTACTGTGTAAGGGCTCAGGCTGGTTCTATTTTCTGTTGTTAAGAGAAACCACTAGACATTAAAGCCAGCCTTTGTTGCTGCTGGATTCTGCAGGCAGAAGAGTGATATATTTATAGAGAGCAGTTACATCCCTTTTCAGCTTTTTCTTTTTGCTAGATGGAACAAGCCAAACTCTTCCAGTCTCATCTTAAAAATAGGCCTGCCATTCCCAGATCATGCTAGTAGCTCTTCTCTGCACTTGTTCCAGTTTAAATTCATCTTTCTTGAACATAGGTGACCAGAATTGTGCACAATATTTCAAATTAAGTCTTACTAGCGCCTTGTACAATGGCATTAATATTTTTCTATCTATATTGGAGCCACACAAAGAAGAGGGACCTCTCTCAGCGAGAGAGCGCACCAGACTGCCTGCCTTTTGTGCAGGGGCAGGAAGTAGGCTAAGCCACTTTGATGGCAGCATTCCACCACTGCTGTTTACTTTCATATAGAACACTGTGCAAGGGGAGAGGGTGGGCAGTGTGGGTCCCAGGAAAAGTGGGTGAACTTTGCTAAATTTGGAGCAAGTGGAGGATAATCTGCATCTGTGTATGGTGAAACTCCTCTGTTAATCTTTCTGACTGGTTTATGAATTCATAGTTTCTTAGTCCTTTCTGGCTTGATGAATGGAGGAGACATTGGAGGCTTGTTTGGGGTTAAAAGGCATGCTGCATGCTTTATTGAGTAACCTTCTGATCCTCTATGTAATTTTCATCATTAGGATTACGCGAATGCACTAGCAATCTTCTTCAGGGTCACGTATGCAATCGAGTGCCGTTTGCACTTGTTTGAGGGAAAGAGCTACGGATGCCTGGAATTGGCCTCTGGAATTTATTACAAATCTCTTTTTTATTTCTGAACAATGCTGAGAGATTTGAAAATTTGTCAGTTGTTTTGGGATGCTAAATATATTGTGAACAGTTTTCTTGAGACTGTCATACTCATTTGCATGTTACTATCAAGACAACAGTTTCAGTCTAAAGCCAGAATATAGTGGTAGTGCTGGTCTCATTATTATGTATGCACTCAGTAGTTTTCCTTCAAATACTGTGTTGTTTTTCATGTTGTTGTTGTTGCTTTTTTTCAGGATTTTAATTTTGCTATGATTTTTTTTATATATATTTGCACTGATTTTTTTTTATATATTTTCTTTAGTAAGGTTGTTCTCACTTTAGTTTATTACCTTAAAGGTAGTTAATAAGAAGAGACTTCAGAGCTGACCCTCTGCTGAAGGAGACATTTTAATTTGTCATGTTGATGTAACCCTTCTGCCCCTCTGAGTTGGCAGCAACAAGGGCCGGGTTCAGTATCCAGGGGTTCCGTTTCAATAACACAAGGCATAACCAGCTCGAGCCCCCACCCAGTGACCTGGGACACTTACATACCACACCCTCCTGGGCGCCTCTAGGAGGCAATACTTCCCCCTCTAGGAGGCAATACTTCCCCTCTCTCAAGCATGGAGTCTCTGAGTGTAAAAAATCTTTTTAATAAAAGGAAGGAATCAATGCAGGATCCCCTTTTGGAGAAAATCACCATACACATACAGAGTTATAACACAAACAGATATACACAAAACCCCACCCCCAAGTACATTTTTGGCAATGTCCTTTTCCCCTTAGGTCTTAAGTCCAATCACTCCAAAGTCCAACAACCCAAAAGTCTCTGGTCAATGCCACCCCAGAATTCAAGAGTCTATCTGTAGAGGTCCCTCCCCCCTTTAATCCTGGGTGAAAGGGCACCTTACGTGCGTCCAGGGCCAACTGCCCTGCCTCTCCGATGGGTTCTGCTTCCGCCTTCTCCACGAAACTGCTCCGCCTTACCAGCTGCTCCACTCTGCTCCTCCCCGGCCGTCCTCAGTGAAAACTGCTCCGAGCTCCACCAGCTGCCTCGTGAGCTGCTCCAGTTGTCCCTGCAAACTGCTCGGCTCTGCTCGCTCTGTGGGCTGTCTCACCCGTTCCACAGCTCGTACTCCACTCTGCCAGCCGCTCCGCTCCACCAGCGTCCCGTGGTCTCCGCTCCAGCCATCCCCACAAACTGCTCCACTCCGCCAGCCTGCTCTGTTCCACAGTATAGCTTCAGGCTCCCCCACTAGTTTTAGCACAGGTACCTCAGTGCTCCCAGCTCAGCTAACTTCAGCTCTTTTGTGATTTCAGCTCTTTTAGTGATCTTCAGCACATAGTAGGGAGCCCAGTGCTAAGTGCACCATTAGCCCAAAGTGAGTTCCAGCTCAGTAACCTGTATCTAGAGTTCTTAAGGGAATAAAAAAAAATCAACTCTGACATTCCACAGTGGAGAGAGGAAGGGGGTTTGCAATGGTGCTTCTGGCTCCACAAGGAGCCTGCACCACCAGGCACAAATACCTGTCCCCAACCTCCTCCTCCATTCACTGGGAATTTGAAACCCCATGTCCCTTGTCTAGCAAGCGTACCACACCAACTTGAGGTGAGGTTGAGTCATTTCTGTCACAAAGCAGTCCGACAGCTCGGCAGTCTGGGATGGGATAGGCGTGCCTATGCAAATATTTGAGATTCCACATTCCGGACATTCTTTCCACACTTCCTATAATTCACCACCAGATGTCAGGGTACAGCTCATCCTGACTCTACTTACATTGAAAACTCATAGTTATTGGTGCTATTAAAGCTGCCCACTATATATCAATGCCTTACCAAAGCAGTTGCAAAATTGCAGGGCAAACTGCATTTAATACCATAAGTAATAGGTCAGATGTCAAACCAGTCCCTGAAGGGACGTGAACCCAAACCCTTTAAGCTTACAGATGTGTTGTAGAGATCTACTCCACATCTTACCCATATGCATTCTTTCTTCTCTTTCTGCTGTCCCTCTGCAAACCCCACTCTCTACTGTACTGCTCCCTCCCTCTTTTGATTGATTCTTTCCTTTACAAGTCTGTAGTTCAATGTGACCCCAAACACTTATTACCCTTCCTCCCTTCATACTCCCTGCCTCAAACTCTCTTCCATTGAAGATGCATTGTGAGGACCACCTGACTGTCTTCTAGAATCAAAGTATAATTACTTCTATATATCCTGCACTTAAGTGTACACAGGAATAATCCCCGAATGTTTGAGAATTATGCAACTTTTTAGGGAAATAGTATCTGTTATCTTTTTTGGGGGGGGGTGGATGGGGAAGCTATTGGCATATGAATAAATGGTTGGTTATAGTACAGTAGGTGGAATAGTGGGCTTGTAGGGAAACTGAATTGTGAGACAGCTAAAGTATGTGTAAGAATATTGCGTAGAACGGGTAGGCAACCTATGGCACGTGTGCCAAAGGCGGCACACGAGCTGATTGTCAGTGGCACTCACACTGCCCGGGTCCTGGCCACTGGTCCGGGGGGGGCTCTGCATTTTAATTTAATTTTAAATGAAGCTGCTTAAACGTTTTAAAAGCTTATTGACTTTACATACACCAATAGTTTAGTTATATATTATAGACTTTAGAAAGAGACCACCTAAAAACGTTAAAATGTATTACTGTCACGTGAAACTTTAAATTAGAGTGAATAAATGAAGAGTCTGCACACCACTTCTAAAAGGTTGCCGACCCCTGGTGTAGAATGTCATCCAGAACTGTAAACCTGTTGGAACAGCTTCTGAGGAGAAGATAGAAATGATTGGGAGGGTATTCTCCAACTTTGGTTAAGAGCCGTCCAGAAGTTTAGATAATCAGAAAAGAGTCTTTGAATCTTTTGAACTCCTCCCTACTAGTTGCCATGCTGTTGTAAATTTAACTGACCCTAGAAGTGTTGGTCTTTGAGAACATACAAATATAGGATTTATGGTTCTGAGTTAATAAAATATGCTGATGCCACATGTAAGCCCCATTTAGATAGACAGCAGTAATCTCTGTTGAGCAGTATGAAGCCGCCTGTCTAAGTAATGCAAACCTAATAGTTCACAGCAAGGTTGTACCATATCCAGAGATGAGAAAAATGTATTTGAACCCAGAGGGGTTAAAGCTGTATGGTTTTATTTTCTTCATAGCTGCAGTGGTTCTTGTGTGCTTATATTATATATTAGGTTAAGCAAACATGATGACCACCGTGTACAAAGAAATAAGATGCTATTTTCATTTCTTATAGAATCCCTCCTGTGCCAGGTTAAAAATACAAGAAAACATTTTCCTGGTATACAGTATGAAACTGAAAGATGCTGAACTATCATTAAGATAAATATAAAGAATCACAAAGTTTTAGTCAAAAGCATTCAAATATACATTTTCAATGTTTCCACGTTTTTGACTCTTTTTACATTTTTTGTAATAGAAATTTGTTCTAAAAGATAACTTTGAGTTTATAATTTTCCTTTGTACTTGAGATATGTGACACTTAAGTACTTGGTTGTATTTACATATGTTGCATTTTCATTACAGCTAATCCACTTGAAACTTGGTTGGCAGAAGCCTTAAGCAGTTCTACAAAATTGGGACTGATGCAGTTTTTTGTAACGTTGGAATTTAACTGCTATTATAGAAAAATATATTTTTATTTCCTATTATTTTTTAAAATTTAAAGCAGCTGGATTAAATGGAAAACCGTAGATCATCAATGAGGAATAGAATTAGAAACTTTAATGGGCAGGTTAATATTTGAAATTTCACAGCTGAGTAGATAACGTAACTTGCTTAATATATGTTACCAACAATGTCTGGTTAGTATACTGTAGATGTACACATGAACACAATGTGATATTACGGTAATTTGATATATTAAGTAAATGAACAGGTCTGTTTTTGAGGAAGATTTTTTTTAAAGGCAACAGCGTTAAACAGAGTTAAACTCAAATAACCAGTATATAATTAAAACTAAGAGAATAATTTAAAATAGATAATTATGACAAATACTGCTTTTTTCCTATGAATTGTCCACAGAAAAATAGAAAAATTCTCAAATATGTTGTTTATTTCCTTAAACTTTTCAGCCAGTAATTCTTAGTCTGCATGCCATTCAGACTGTGAATGCTACAATTAAGTACACAATTTGCATTATAACTTACATAGCTAACTTAACTAACCAACACAGTAAGAATTTAAAATTGGATATTTGCTTGTGGAATTTGACATTCTCACTCTTCTGGTTAGGTAAATCATCCAAAATAGAAAACATGAAAAAATACCACATAACATGATAAATAAGGAATGCAACATTAATGATGATTTTTACAATCTAACACACAAACTGAAAATAATTTTTGGTGTTTGGGCATTTGAAGTAAATTTCACTTTTTTTGAAAGTATTCATGCTGATTGTGTAGAGAATATGAAAGCGATGCTAGTAGATCAAAATAGGTTTTGAATTTGCTGAACACTTTATTCACTATTTGTTCAGCTGTACAAATAACATTCTAAACTTGCAACTACCAAGATAGTTGTTGTTGCTTCACACACTGTCAAACCATGACCAGACTTAATGTGTCTACCACTGAGTATAGGCAGCCCAAACCTATTTCTTTATAGTCATTTTCAGTCACTGCTGGATGAAGGCCACCACAGTTAAGGGCTACTTTCTTCAATATTTGTGTCTTTACCATCCAAGAAATCCCCCAGAAATACCTTTCTCCTTGGTAAGGGCTTAGCCCTCTCTCATGATTGTCCTCTCTGTATATTTGCTCACAAGACTTTCTCTGAAACTACTCAGACCTCCTTTCCAACATGCAGCCTGGGTTTTGTGAGCCCTTCTATAGTTACTCAGATGTTAAAGCTACTGCTCCAGGAACATCAGCAATTAGCCTGATTTTTTTTCCACCAAACCCACAATATACAACAAATGCCAAACATTCATTCATGGCAATCAAAAATTAAAATGTCTGACCTTACATCAGACAAATTAGTTCCATTTTCTCTGGAAAGATCTTTTTAACTTGATGAAGCACCAAATTATAGTAGACTGCATCAGTTCTCCCTCCATGAAAATATGTGGTTAGGGTAATTTGTGTCTAAAAGTGTATTAACCAAGATTCTTAATATGTTCATTTTCACACACATTTACAGCTTGTTTTAACTCTATCAAATTATTTGTTCATTTTCTTTGTCAATATAAATGTTTCCAACGCATTAACAGATTCTGAACTGGAATTTCCCAAAATGTTTGCTGGTGATATATTAAGGTTTCTCATCTGTCAGTGCAATGTGTAGTTTAATAATTATTGATTTCCTAAATCAAGCCCAAAGATAGAATATCTGATCCCAAAATATAACATGTGCAAAAAAGCCATGTTAAAAAAATAGTAGGTTGCTATGGGGGCAAATCCAGCCCTCAGCTCCTGTAGTGAATACTCTGGGTGCCCACTGGGAAAGGCATTGGTGGGTAGGGGGAGAAAGGCTGAATTTTCTGTGATCCTAGTGTGCTACTGCTATGAGTGACAGGAAGATTTGTGCAATAGTATGTACTCTGGTTTCACCACCACCCTTCTTCTAGCCTCCCTTTGCTCTGCTTCCAGATATCACCTGTGCATTGTTGTCCAGGCAGCCGTTGTGGAACTTAGTCTGGACGAGAGATGCACATTCCCCATAAATCTTACATTACCCCTCCTCTTGCACAACTAAGCCACAGGAGCTCCAGTGTCAAATGGTCCACACAGTCACGGAAATATTTTTTTGCCCCATATCAAGATCTGATACCTGGGGAAGTCACATTAGAAAAAGAGTAGCCACTTATATGGTCAGGTTAAACAAGACACAGGGTTAACTTCCCCTGCATCCCTCTCCCCAACCCACCTTGGGTTTCTGTTAGCTCACATGTGGGAGCTATGAATGAGAGACATGAAGGTTACCTTAGTTTTGGCAAATACTTAAATAGCTAGTCTGGTTTTTTTTATTTTAAAAAAAAGCTATCAGGCCTTTTTATGTGGCTGAACTGTTCTTTTTCTAACTTAACTTTATTGTATATAGGAAATGTTTTTGATCAGTTTGCTTCAGCTTTGAGCTGTCATGTAAATACATTTTGTCAAGTACATAATACACATTTTACAATTTGTCTAAATATTTATTCATTTGAGGGAACCCTGAGGCTCTGAGCAGGCAGTTTCA
>NC_133769.1:52060892-52063392 GCF_003597395.2 Chelonoidis abingdonii | reverse complement strand
CCATAACTTTGGGTTCATTTAGCTTAGAACATAAGAACAGCCATACTGGGTCAAACCAAAGGTCCATCCAGCCCAGTATCCTGTCTACTGACAGTGGCCAATGCCAAGTGCCCCAGAGGGAATGAACCTAACAGGTAATGATCAAGTGATCTCTCTTCTGCCATCCTTCTCCACACTCTGACAAACTGAGGCTAGGGACACCATTCTTTACCCATCCTGGCTAATAGTCATTAATGGACTTAACCTCCATGCATTTATCTGTTTCCTAGAGACTGGCTCCATGGGGTCCCTCGCAAACTGGAAATGGTTACTGTGGGTTTGTCTTTAGTATAGCTTATGTACATACTCCACGAATTGAGCATTTGAGCTTATTCCAGAATCTGGGATGAGCCTAAGTTGTGAAAACTGACATGTGCAAAATAGCACATGCATGTGAATGGACACAGGGTGCTAAAATTAAATTAACCCAGGGGTTCTCAAACTGGGGATTGGGACCCCTCGGGGTCACAAGGTTATTACTGGGGGTCGTGAGCTGTCAGTCTCCACCTCAAACCCCACTTTACCTCTAGCATTTATAATAATGTTAAATATATAAAAAAGTGTTTTCAATTTATGGTGGGGGGATGTCACACTCAGAGGTTTTCTGTGTGAAAGGGATCACCAGTACAAAAGTTTGAGAACCACTGAATTAACCCCTCTGAAGTCTCAGGGAATGCAGGGGGAGGGGGTCTCCCTTGGTAGGATTGGAAAGGAGGTAGGTGGTGTAGGATATTGCTCTTCTCATGTGATCCCTCCCCCAGTGGCTAATTTTAAATGAAGCTACCCTTCCCTACCATGAATCTCCCTATGGCACTGAAATTAAATATAGACTATAATTTGGCATTTGAGAAGTGAAAGGGATGGTAGCTCTAATGGAAAAGATAACAGCTTGGCTCTTGTGCAAGCCTCAAACTGCTGAATAAGCTTCAGGGTAGGGAAGGCTGTGCCTCCCAAACAGCCTGGCCCTGCCCTCTATCTGACCCCCACCCACTTCCTATCCCCCCGACCCATCCTGCTCCTTGTCCCCTCAGCCTCAGAATCCCTGACCCATCCTGGTCCTTGTCCCCTCACTGTTCCCCAGAGACCTCCCTCAGCTACCATCCCGGGACTCCACCCCTGTCCTCGATTGCCCTGACCCCTATCTACCCCCCTCGCTGAGTCCTAACAGACCCCTGGAATGCCCACAATCCAACCCCTGTCCCCTGATTGCTCTCCCAACCTCTGCCCCCTTCCTGTCCCCGGGACTCCCTGTCCCTTATCCAACCCCCCTCAGCCCCGGTCCTGGCCCTTTACTCCCGGCTTCCCCCTCGGAGCCTCAGCACATCGAAGACCGTCCCTGAACAGCTGCAGCATGGCTCTGGTGGGGCTCCTGAGTTCCTCCCTGCTCAGAGCCAAATGGCAAGGGGGCACGGCTGCGAGCCCCAGCGGGGCCTGAGCTCCCTCCACTTGGCGTGGAGGTTGCAGCCACGCCCCCTTACCACGCGGCTCTGAGCAGGGAGGAACTCAGGAGCCCCACCGGAGCCACGCTGCAGCTGTTCAGGGACCAGGGCTGGTGCAACCATTTAGGCAACCAAGGCAGTCGCCTAGGGTGCTAGGATTTGGGGGGCACCATTTTCTTCGGCAGAGACTGCAACGGCCAAATCTTTGGCCGCCTCAGTCGCCGCCAGCATTTAGGTGAGGGAGCTGGGGCAGGGGAGCGCGGGGAGGGCCGCCTGCAGCAAGTAAGGGGGAGGGGCAGCACGCAGGGGAACTCTCCGCTCCAGCTCACTGCTGTCCCACCTCCTCCCCAAGCACGCCATGGCCGCTTCACTTCTCTCCCCTCCCAGGCTTGCGTGTGCCAATCGAGCTTAGCAACTGCAAAGCCGCTGGGAGTGGGAGAAGTGAAGCAGCGAGGCGGGGGGCGGGGGGGGCGCCCCCATCCATGGCGCGCCCCGTAATGCTTGGGGTGGAGTGCCGGAGCCAGGGGTGAAAGCTTGGGGGGTGGATGTGCGCCCTCAGTGGGGGGTGGGGAGCTGCTCAAGCGGGGTGCCTCAGGGTGGAGGGGGGGGCTGCGCTGGGGATTACGGGGGGCGGTGTGCAAAATAGAAGTTTCACCAGACAGCTCCTGATGCGCGTGAGGCTCCGGGAGAGGGGGCGGAGGCGAGGTCGGGCCGAGCTGGAGAGGGAGCCTCGGCTGTTCTTGTGGGGTCCCTGTGGGCCTAGGGGAAAATTGCCCCCCCGCCCGGGCGCCCTGTTTCTCTCATCTGCACTGGGAAGCACACTGGAAAAGCTACCTTTTTGTAAGACCTACCTCTAAGTCACTGTGAAATACTGAGTCTTAGGGTATGTCTACACTATGGGATTATTCCGATTTACATTAAACGGCAGTTTGTATAAACACGCACTGTATACAAAGTCGATGCACGCGGCCACAACGAAGCCATTAAATTCGGCGGTGTGGTCATGGGTACCGGAGGGTTGC
>NC_133769.1:51948103-52060867 GCF_003597395.2 Chelonoidis abingdonii | reverse complement strand
CCAAGTCGAGTGCACGCGGCCACACTAAACACATTAATTCGGCGGTGTGCCGTCACATGTACCGAAGGACTAGCGTACGATTCCGGAGCCTCGCACACACTGAGTGGGATGACGCTGCCACTTAAATACGTTTTGCCACAGTCTCTGGAGCACTACTTATCATGTAGATCTATTCTAAGGTTGAGATCCCAATGCAAAAACAGTGTCGGGGGTGATTTGGGTAAATGTCATACACTCATCTTCCTCTCGTGATAGCAATGGCAGACAATCATTTTGCAGCCACTTTTTCCCTGGATGGCCCTGGCAGATGCCATAGCATGGCAAGCCATGGAACCTGTTTTGCCTTTTGTCACTGTTCACCTGTATGGGTAACAGTACTTGCAGCTGCTACATCAGCAGCATTCGTTTTCCTTTGCAAGTAGCAGGAGGTTACCATCTCCTATTGCACCATCTGCCATGATCCATCTAAATTGGCATGAGATGATTGGTTATTAATTCGTTCTTGTATCCGTCTGACGCTGTCATGGGTGCTCCTGGGCTGGCCTCGGGCTGAAAGTTGGCCGGGGGCCGCATGGACAAAAATGGGGAATGAACTCCGCGATCATTCCTTCTTATGTTTTGTCCTAAAATAAGTCAGTCCTGCCTAGAATATGAGGCACAGTGTACTAGAGAAACCAGAGAGCACAGTCGCTCTATGTAAGACTCCCAGAGATCCCATGCAGAAATGATGAGGCTGCAAATGCATTCTAGAGGTGCCCCTGCTAACAACCCACTATTGCTCCCTACTCCCCAACCTCTGGGCTATATACGTGGCGTGTCCCCAAAAAACAAATTTGTGTGATGAATAATAAAGAATGCAGGATAAGAAACATGATTTTTAGTGAGATAAATGAGGGGAGGAAGCCTCCCAGCATGCTATGATTAGTCCAGGCCGGAATTAAAGGGTAGACTGAGGGAGAGGACACCAGCATCGCTGCTATATAGTCAGGCAGTACAGAATCTTTTTTCTTTAGATACATGAAGGGGCGGGAGGAGAGGCTAAGATGAAGACTAAGCTCCATTCTATGAAGGAGACGAAGTCTATCCAGCTGCTTTGGTAACAACATCATGCCGGGAATAACCAAGGAAAAGTCAATTACCATTTTTAACCCAAGTGCACGCGCAGCACCTCACAAAGCAAGGACAGCAGGAAAGACTCCACGGGATGATAATAAGAGATGGATAGCCGTCATATTGTGAATGTCGCCACCGGTAAGGGATACTGGTGTTGTCTGCGCTCAGCACCAGCCGTCTGCCAGCAAGCATGGACAAGGTAGAATGGGTGACATTAAAAAGGCGAGAAACATTTTTTCTCTTTTTCTTTCGGGGGCGGGATAGAGTGAAAATAATGACAACATATACCCTGAATCACCCGGGACAAAATTGTGTTTTTTACCTTCAGGCACATGGAGCCAGCCAAGATGCAAATAAGTTTCGGAGACTGCGGGGAGTGTTGGGATGAAACATGAAGTCCTCAGTACCTGTCCTCCTCCCTCTATGAGCGTCCATTTTGAATTTTTAGGCTACTTCCATTACGACTTGTCTACAGCACTGTGCGTGGCCTTATCTGTCATTAAGCACTGAAAGAAGTTTTTTCAATGACTTTGGCGTTTACGTTTCTGTAATGGAGCCTGACAGAACAGATTATGAGTCTCATCATACAGATAATCAAAATCAACAAGATAACTCACGCGTAACAGTCCATGCTGGAGCAATCTTTAATTTGGATTTGGAACTGCATCGCCACCCGTGGTGATCAGAGCACGCTGGGCAAACAGGAAAGAAATTCAAAAAGTTCACAGGGCTTTTCCTGTTACCTGGCCATGCATCTGAGTTCAGATTGTTATCCAGAGTAGTCACAATGGTGCACATTGGTGGGATACTGCCCAGAGAGGCCAATACCGTCGATTTGCGGCCACACTAACCTTAATCCGACATGGCAATACCTATTTCAGTGCTACTCCTCTCGTCGGGGAGGAGTACAGAAATCGGTTTAAAGAGCCCTTTATATCGATATAAAGGGCCTCGTTGTGTGGACAGGTGCAGGTTTAAATCGATTTAACACTGCTAAATTCGGTTTAAACGTGTAGTGTAGACCAGGCCTTAAGCTCCTTAGTCACTTAGGTGCTTTGGAAAATTTAACCTATATCCTCTATAGTTGCTCCACACTATGCAAAGGAGGGGCATTTAAAATAAAATATGCAGTATAAACAGCAATTCAGCAAAAAGGACTAATCACCCAGGTTTGACACGAATATCCATTGGCAAATATAATGAAGGTAAAATATGCCCAATCTCTCCCTAAAAGCCTGGTCAGGATGTTGAAGAATGGAGAACTCTGTAGTGGGTCTGGCATGTTAAGTCTAAACTCTGGCAGACTAAAGTGGAGAGCAAGTTCCAGATTTGAAGACGTCACAGGGAGATCATCCTGCCAGCAGTTCCCTCCCATTGTTTGCTAGGTAGCTTCAGATCAATAGACACTCTAACATGAGTGTGACAGCATTCACAGGGCCCAAATCTTGAGGTTTATAGGTTAAAACCAACATTTTGAATTCTACCTACTTGAAAACCGATCACCAGCCCATGTAGTTTGCCGAGCACCGGCTTAATGTTCTCTCGATGTGAAATTCTACCCGATAAACTGGCAGATGCATTCTACTCTAGTTTCATGGGATCGTGTTGAATGCCTTTAATGGTGAAATGACAAGCAGAAATATCTGATGTAGTACTTGACAGCGAGCAGGTTGCACTGTTTTCATTGGGGGTAGATGAAGAAAAGCACACTTATCCACAGCTGCTATTTTAGGCATCTAGGAGTAGCTTATGCTCTTTCTAAGTTGCATGCCTGTGTTTCAGATGTTGACCACATTTCTCAAAGCATGAGTGCCAATATATATTCTGCCAGTTCCTCCAGATGCACATCCTAACCGCCTATGTTGTCTCGTTGTGCAGATTAACTTGTAGCCAATTAGTCTTCATCTAAGCACCTAATTCAATGGTGGAGCTGATATCCGTGTGATTAAACTAATAAGCCACATAAGTGAATTTATCACGAACCTTTGACCATCTTGCCAGCATTTCCCCTCTATTCCATCTCATTAGAACTTAGTCCAAAATTCTGACCCCCCCCCAAACAATTTTAAACTGCTGTTTTATTTTAAATTAGTCTGCCACAGAAAAGTTCCTTCTTTCTTTCCCCAAATATGAAAATTATTCCCCTGTCTTATATCTGATATTACGCCTGTCCAAGTCCTAGGATGTGGAAAGATTCAGCCTGCCCCAATGACATTTCTACATTTACAATATTTTTCATTATAAAATCAGATATTTTTGGACCCTATGAAACAAGATACAGGAGTCTTATATCATTGGATAGGGAAGATTCCTAGTTTCCTAATGGGACCAATCCATCCCATCTAGCTGTGAATGAGGCAGAGATATCAGACTTTAAATTCAGTGAGGTTTGTTATTTTTGGGGGTAAGCTGTTTTAGATCACTTTTTTAGGAGAGTTAAGAATTGAATTTATGGTAAGTAAGGTGTATAAGCCTCATAAATGTTAAGGACTCTTTAAAACATTCCTAAGATACTTTTTTTGTAACATCCTGTGTACAAAATACATGGTAGTGTGGGATAAAGAGTTTTATCTTCACTCATTTGGGATCACCTGCATAACTCACTTGTGGTTTCATCAGCTGTGGTGAAGTTCACGCTGATAAAACCTTTGCACCACACCACATAATTACATCTCTACCAAATTCACAGCAGCTCCGCTGCTGCACTGCTTTCCAGGGTCAGGTCAGAAGGCAGCAGCCATGGAGCTTCCTGCAGCCGAGAGAGATTCCCAGAGGTGGAGGGCGCGTCTGATCTCCTGCGTGATCTATTCCTGGCTGGGCAGGTGAGGGACAGGACTTCCTCTTCTTCTCCTGCATGACTGCTCTTGGGGGGAGATCAGATTCAACTTCCAGGTACCTCCCCCGGCTGCAGGAAGCTCCATGGCTGCTGCCAGCTTTGAAGGCTCCCAGCAGCATGGGGGAGAACAGACCCACCTCCACCTCTGGGAATCTCCCCTGGCTGCAGAAATCTCTGCGACTGGTCTCTGAAGGCAGCGCAGAAGTGGGGGTGGCAATCTTGTGACCCCCTACATCAGCTTTGTGACACCCCCCCCCCCACAACCTCCTTTTGGATCAGGACCCCATGTTTACATCTGAAATTTCACACTGTTGTAACCATCTGAAAATGAGAAATTTACCAATTTTAAAATCTTCTGGGCATGAAATTAATCAAAATGGACCATGAATTTAGTAGGGGCCCCACACACAATCACGTATATTTACATATCTAGTTAGCGTATGTACATCCTTCTTACGTTTGTAAAGGCCTAACTTACTATACATATGCTCTGGAGATATTTTCCAGCACTTTCTATCCCATACGTCTCCTGTAAAATTCAATTGTTTCCTGAGTGGAAGTCAAATTTAAATCAAGTCAAGTATTTGTACATATAATAGGACAAATTTTATCCCTGAAGTAATGTCTTTGACACAGAGTTGCACTAGGGATGGTACTGAGCTAATGCATATGTAAAATCAGTTTTTCAGAAAAATGTAATTTTATAACCTTAAAATGGATACACATGTAACAAGTAGGCTGGAAAAGGTGTATCAATAATTCCCATTTTACTGATTTGCACTTTGGCAGTTGTTGATCTTCATAGCCGGGATTTCAGCCATGGGTTCTCAACCAGCAGATCTTGACTATCTTCACTAGCTATCTGGAAGAGGATTAGTCACAAAGCTATAATGGGGGGAGTGGTGTGGAACCTCAGTTTTCTTTCTTGTTATGAAATGGGGTCATGGTATGAAAAAGACTGAGAACCAATGATTTAAATAATTGGGAATAAAAGTACACACTAGACATGTGGTTGTGCACTGTTATACTACCATGCTGCTTCTCTCTTTTTGTTGTTGTGTTTTTGTTGGGGACAATATTTTCCAGTGTGGTTTTTTATTATTTTTTTTTTTTATTAATTCCATAGGGTTCATTCTGGGAAATGGTGTAATGCAACATCATGTCACCTAATTTAATGTATGCAGAATGAATTTCACCAAACTTTTGTGTAGAGGCAATCTTTGCTGAGATTTCAGCTCTTATACAGCTCTACCCCAATATAACGTGGTCCTCGGGAGACAAAAAAAAATCTCACCACATTATAGGTGAGACCGCGTTATATCAAACTTGCTTTGATCCCCCACTGTTCCTTGTTCCCTGACTACCCCCTCCAGAGACCCCCATCCCTAATCACCCCCAGGATCCCACCCCCTACTCAACCCTACTGTCCCCTGACTGCTCCGACCCCTATCCACCCCTCCCCCACTCCCGACAGGCGCTCACCGGCAGTGGTGGGAAGTGGAGCAGCCTGGCCCCAGCCCACTCCACTCCACCACCTCCCAGCCGTGGTGCTCCGCTTCCCACCATCGGTGTGTGCGGGTGGGTTGGGTAAATGATGCCCTCCCACACTCATCTGTGGCGGGAAGTGGAGTGATGCGGCCCCAGCCTGCTCCACTTTCCTTGCTTCGGCCTCAGCTGTGTCGCTGGGGGGCAGCTGGGGAAAGGTCCTGCACTCACCTACCCAGTGGAAAGTGGAGTGCCACAGCTGGGAGCTGGTGGAGTGGAGCTGGCTGGGGCTCGGCTGCTCCGCTTCTGGACAGCTGCTGAATAACGGAATTTTTGGTTCAATGGTAATTCCAGAGGGGAAATGTTATGTTTTGGGTCAAACCATAAATATACTTTTTTAGCAAATCAAAAAATATAAAAAACATCAGGTCAGGTTGAAACAATATTTTGTGTCTACCCGACTCTGAACTTGTTTTTTTTTTGATTTGAGGCATTTTGACAAAAGCAAAAGAGGAATAGCTTCATCAACAGTGGAGAGAGTCCCCCGCCCAAAACCTGTAGGAAGAGGAAGAAGCCATTGTCTCCCTTATAACGTTTAGCCCAGTGGTTAGGGAACTCACCTGGGATGTGGGAGACTGTGGGTCAATTCTCTTCTGTCTGATGTGGAGAAAAGATCTGCACTTGGGTCTCCCGCAGTGTATGAGAGTGCCCTAGCTGCTGGGCAATAGAGTGGTCTGGGCAACCCTGTTGAAGCTGTTCCACTTCTTATAAATAACTGAATATTCATTGGAGCAGGGCCCTGAACTTGGGTCTCTCACATTGTTGGTGAGTGCATCCCCTGGCTATAGAATCATTCTCACGCTCTTTCCCTGGTCCATTGGCTATTCATTGCCAGTCATAGTGACAATTCACAGTCAAGAATGAACTATTTGCCAAAAATATTTCACCCAACTCTACTGAAAAATAGACAAGACTACAAAGTGTTGAAGAGGAAACAGAGGAACGCATAGGGAAAGAATTTGCCTAAAGTCAGAAAGCAGATCAGTGGTGGAGCCAAGAATGGATCCCCCATCTTTTATCTCCCCATCTGATACACTGTCCACAGAGCCAAAGTACTTCTCAAGTTCAGCTTCTTGAGATAGAGTAAAACACCACTAACAGTCATTAGTTGTAACAGGACTTGCTGTCTATCTTCTTTTGAAGGTTTCCATCCACTAGAGGGATGACTATTATTACACTGTACATATTTTGACCCAGTATGTTAAGCTGGCAAAGGACAAAAATACCTTTTATAAGGCCAAATTCCCCACTGCAATGTGTAGAAAGAACAGTTATAAATATAGATAGGTATAGACGTGTAGGGAGCTTTTAGATTTTTTTTTACATGAAAGTCAGGTGTCATTTCATGGTGTTGCAAGAGAGACTTCTGCAGGTGCATACTGATACCTAAGCGAAGTTTCTTTTTGTTGATATAAGCTTTTTCATCACATAAAGTAGAGATGTGTTATATATGGAGACATTCAGTTCACTAGCACAAAGAGGTGTGTTTTTCCAAGCACAATTTAATTTGCTTCTGCTATTAGGGAGAATAGTGTGAAGAACTGGTATATTCCTCTGACAAATCTGGTATATATGGAGAGAATTAATTAACATGGGTTTTCCTATAAATGACATGCCATTTTATGACAGCAAAAAGTTTTGTTCCTGATGTCAGTCATTCACTCTCTGCCAGTTCAAAAGTCTTCCCTGAAGGAATATACATTGATCTGCAATACTTAAAATACAACAAAAACATTGCTGTATTCTGGAGATTAAAGCAAAAAAGATATATATGTTTAACAATAAGAAGAAATATTAAAATACAAAATACCTAGTTTTTAAGGTTTTCTTAGCAAGGAAACTTTGGATACACAAATGCTGAGTTTTTGGGTAAGAGTTGAACCATTTAAGAAGGAAAAATCAACATAAATACAAAATGGGAATCACTGGCTGGACAGTAGTACTACAGAAAAGGATCTGGGATATGCAAGGTTGCAAACAGAATATGACCCATAATGCGAAATCATTCTGGCATGTGTTAACATATGTGTTCTTTATAAGACACCGGAGGTAATTGTTCCCCTCTTTCGGCACCGCTAAGGCGCAGCTGGAGTACTGTGGCCTGCTTGAGGTGCCATGCTCTAAGAAAGATGTGAACAAATTGGAGAGTCTAAAGGAGAGCAACGAAAATGATAATAGGTTTAGAAAACAAGACCTATGAGGAAAGGTTAAAAGATGGGGCATGTTTAGTCTAGAGAAAAGATGACTGAAGGAGACCTGATAATAGTCTCCAAATATATTAAGGGCTGTTATAAAGTGGACTGTGGTAGTTGTTCTCCATGTCCACTGCAGGTAGGACAAAGTGTTATCAGCTTAATCTGCAGCAAGGGAGATTTAGGTTAGATATTAGGAAAAGTCTTGTAACTATAAGGTACTTAAGACCTGGAATAGACTTCCAAGGGAGGTTGTAGAATTCCCGTCACTGGAGGTTTTTGAAGAACAGGTTAGACAAACACCTCTCAGGGATGGTTGAAGCATAGTTGGTCCTGCCTCAACATGGAGGCTGGACTACAATGACATTTTTGAGGTCCCTTCCGTCTCTACTTTTCTATGATTTTATGAACAAATCATTAATAGGAGCAAGCACTCTCCTTATGAAACAAAGTGTATGACTTTTATTATGAGCAGAGCTGGTAGCAAACCTATTGTTAAGATTACCTTACACTTTCAACTATAAGACCCTGTTACCTATTCAGGCTGAAGTTCTCCATGTTGGATGTCTGCCTTAGGTTGAATTTTTTTTTGAAAATTTTAGCAAGAATGGTTCTGCTGTTTCTGACAACTGTTAGGGAAAAATTCATTGTTTTGCCTTTTAAAAAAAAGTCTTTCAACTGTTTGCTTTGGAGTGGAAACTTGAAATTTGATCCCGGGTCACCACTGGATCAGGGATGTGCCTATTTCCATTCCTGTAAAAATCCATCCTAATTTGCCTTAATTATGAGCCTCTGTAAATGGCCATTTGTACATGCACAGTAGAGGCATGTTAGAGTTTGGCAGCAAGTTTTCCAAAACTTTCTTTGTGTAGTGAGGCTATTGTCATGGATTCATAGATTCTAAGGCCAGAAGTGACCATTATGATTGTCTAGTCTGACCTCCTGTGGCCATAGGACTTCCACAAAATAATTCCTAGAGCATGCCTGTAGGACCCTAGCCTAATTTGATAGGTAAATTGGAAATTGTGTAATGAATGAGGAAGGGGAGAAAGGATGATCTCGTGGTTTAGTAATTGAGTGCCACCCTGCAGAATTGGATTCTATCTCTGTCTCTGCCACAGGCCCTCCTTGTGCTCTGAACCAAAAGTGTAAGGGGTGATGCAGTTCCTCTCCAGTTCCTTCTTAGGACTGCAGGGCCTGAGTCAGAATTTTCTATGTCCACAGATACATCCTTGTTTCTTTGTCTTCCTCAGAACCTGTTTAAATACCATGTATTAATCATCCACATGTGGAATACACATAGGAAACAGCACTCGAAGAAGAAATGGAGGTTTCTTACCTGTAACCGGAGATTCTTCTAGATATGTGATCCATATCTGTTTTCCTTCCCCTCTGCTTCATGTCCTTATGATTCATAGTTAGAGAGGAATTGGAGAGCTGTCAGTCTGCACTTTCTTTTGTACCCTATTTCAGAGCATGAGTAGGGCAAGTACACAGGTGCAGACCAAAAGACATTGCTTTCTGGAAATCTTCTATCTCAGCCACCTGGTACACATGCATACCCGCGTGTGGAATACGCATAAGGACCATGCATCTCAAAGAGCCTTCAGTTACAGGTAAGGGACTTCCTGTCACACTGCTTGGTATCACTGTGGGTTCCACTTCAGGTCAGACTGTTTAATAATTTTGAAGTTAACCCAATGCCAGCTATGGCTGTAATGCTAAGGCATTACACCAGCTAATCGCACTGCTGATTAATTCCTGAGGCTTTTGCTGTCTCAGTATAAAGTTTAAACAGTCCCCTGGGAAATCCCAGTCCCACTTGGCACCAAGTGGACCCCTGTGATATTGGGCCCTTTTCACTATAATGTCACAAAGTCCAGGTTCCTTTGTTTGAAAATGATCAGACACGTGGCACAGATCAATTTCTTCTTACATCTCCCAATAAGACAATGGTCAATCTGATCCTATAATAATCTTATGTAGGCTTTATTAATTAAATGATAATGAAGCAAGCGATATTTGCACAATACTAAGAGTAATAAAGACAGAAAGACAAAGACATAAACTTCAGTTACTATGTTATAAAACTTCTGTTCAACATAACAGAGTCTTATAGGTTCAGCTTCTCAGGCTTATCCCAGCTTTGACGGCTACAGGTCTTTTACCTGGCAGACAAAGTCCTTGCCTCTTAGGGTCCAATCTGATTAAAAAGAACCTTGTTTCCTTCCACTAGGCAGCTTTTATCTGAAAATCATGAAAAGTTTGACCCTAGGGCTCACAGATGCAAAGATGGTAGTCAGGGGTCCAGGAGGTAATTCTTTGAAGTCCACCTTTGTGACTTATCCATGGAATGGAAGCTTCCCCTTTTCCATTGTCCTGTAAACTGATTTCTGCCTGCTGTATTGAGAATCAAGGCATTTCCTGTGGACATGTTGCTTTTTTATGGGTATTAATGTATGTAGCCCTTCTTGTAGGTGAGCCTCAGCAATGATTAATGGCCCTTGTTATCAAGGGGTCTGTCCTATGTGAGATTTATGTAACATAAATATACAGATATTATTCTTAACATGAGACATACAGAGATTAGCATGAGTATTATAGTCATCTGTTCACCAGTGTTTAGGAAAGTCTAAACACTACATATTTTATTGCAATTTTAAAAACTTAATTTTAATAATATTGTGCCAGCATTAAGGCCGACAGACTCTTCATTGATATATATGCCTAGAGCAGGGATTGGCAACCTTCGGCCCGCGGCACAACAGAGTTTGCTTGCCTGCTGTGTCCGCAGGTTTGGCCAATCGTGGCTCTCACTGGCCACGGTTTGCCGTTTCAGGCCAATGGGGGCTGTGAGAAGCCATGGCCAGAAGGCCATGCTGCTTTCTGCAGCCCCCATTGGCCTGGAACGGTGAACTGCGGCCAGTGGGAGTCGTGATCAGATATGGAATGTAAACAAATTGGCCCAGCTCGCCAGGAGGCTTAACCTGGTGGGCCGCGGGCCTAAGGTTGCCGATCCGGGGCCTAGAGTTTGCCTAAGCCTCCAGTGCCACACCTTCATTTTCTAGGTGCCCATCATGAGACACTTGGAGCCTTATTTGTGGAAGTGCTGTTTCAGTTGGAGCTGGGCATTAAACATGTATAGATAAGTGCCATGAAATGCCAAGGATTCTGAAATATCAGGCTGTAGTGTCAAGCTGGGTCCCAAAATTAGTAGATATTTCTGACAATTTTGGCCTTAATTTTGACCTAACTTAGACGGTTTTGAAATTGGAATTTGAAAATTATACTCTGTCCCATCTGTCAAATGGTGATAATGATACCATTTCTCGCAGGGTGTTGAGAAGATTAATTCATTAATGTTTGTGAAGGATTTGAGTACTATGGTAAGGAGAGCCATAAAAACCCATAAGGAAATGAACATTTCTCTCAATACTGGGTGTGGATGCTGTGTAATAATTAAGACAAGGGGCCACACATTTGATGATGAGGATAAAAAGAAATATTGAATAGCTACCCATTCAGTGAGCACCATCCATCCTAGGGACTGAATGAGAGAGAGATTTTATGGAAAAATAGTGTGCGATCATTTAAAGACAACTTATGCACATGGAGGCTGAGTTTGGGTAGCATGGGCATTTCACAACTTTTGAGAACTTGACTTTGCAACCTTAATATTTTTTGTAAAATACAATTGTATGTAGGATGTTTTAGTACTTTGGCAGCTCTTTGGGAGATGTCTTGATGCCAAGTAACAAGGCTACTGTATTAATTAAGAAGTAATAATAGCAGTGTATTACTGCACTAATATATGATGATGGCCAAAATTTTCTAATGGGTGCTTACGGGAACTGCAGGAACTTTGCACTTTTTTGAAAATCAGGTCACTTATCTGATTATCTTAAATATGGACTTAGGAGCCTTAAGTTAAACACTGAATTTTGAAAGTTTTGTACAGCATGTGTCTAGTTTGAGTGACAGATAATAGTCCGGTATTGCATGCAGGGTCTGGTCTAATACCCATTGTATTCAATGGGAAACCATTCTTTGAGTTGACTAGATATTGAATTGGCCCCATATAGAGAAAATGATTCTAGAACATTTGCCAATTAAATGGCCTTATTGAGTCCTCTTTCATTGAAACAGAGGGCCTCTTTGTGAATTGTGAGATGTTCACTCGAGGTGTTCATTTTTAGTCCCTTCTGTTTTCAGATGCCTTAACAAGGCCTCTTTCAACCCAGTTACTTAGAATTTACTATGTAAGGTAGGGATGTCCTATTTAAATTGCTTTTGACATAGATGTCCTTCTATGAGCCTGTGTGGTAATATAAAGTTATGCTGTTAGGGACTCCACGTTATATATCCCCTGCTCTTTTTGAAATGTGCTTTGGGATTTTTAAATTCCTTTTGGGCAGTGGATCTTGATTTTAGGTTCTCCGGGTATTCAGCTTCACTATTTCTTCCATCTATCATCTATCACTCTAGTTTATCTTTAGGGTATAAAGCCAAGTCATGGTGTGGGACTCAGAGGCAAAAATGTTACCATTGTCATTGACACAGACAATAAAATTTCTCTCCTTTGAGTGAATAAACAGAATTCTTTTTGGAATTGATAATTTATTTCCTCGTCTATGTGTGCTGATGGTAATGCATTTTCCATTTTGAAGAAATATTTAATGTTAATCATCAACAAAGTGTCCTTTCAAGTAGCATTTTAACATTAGTAATGAAATGAATATTGGTATGAAATATACTAATTTTGTTTTTTTCCCCCTGTATGTTTGAGCTTCACAGGTTGAAAAATGGAAATACTTTAATTTGTTTTTCTTCATACTATATTTTTTTTATAAGAAGGAAGAGGAAATGAATGAGTAAGAAAAATATACCTTTATTTCAAAGTAGATTTTACCTTTTTTTTTTTTTTGTCCAATATTGTAGAGCACAAAAGATGTCACATTAAAAAAATTATTTTTGGGCTCCGTATTTAAATGGATGTGACTAGACTGCATGTTTTCAGATTATTTGAAAATAAATGAAGAGCAGTTTGACACTTTATTGGGTAATGATTATATAATGCTTGACATTAAATCAGTGTTTACTAACAATTACAATTATCATCCAATGTTAGATTTTTCCTATAATTAAAATGTTGGCAAATGTTGCCATTTTAATGGCAACTACTGTATTTAACTTATGATGATAGCACAGAGATTTCATTGTTCTGCTCTCCTGCCAGTTTTAGTTTATGTAATTCTGTGTTGTGTGATCATAGTAGGTCTATAAAAGGCTAGATGGAATGTGTATTAATCAATTTTTTGCATTGGGATTGTATATGAGTATGACACAATTGATGTATTAATTTTGTGATTAGATATCTTTTACTTATAATTTGCCTGTTTTCATTTATTAAAATTTATCAATTTGGACAGCTGGATTTACTCTTATGTTGTATTTCTCCATGTAAATGGGCTAATCAGAACGTATGTGTACTATTTTGAGTTTTTCACTTGGAACACTACTCTTCTGTTCCTTTTTTTCCTAGGCTTTTAATGCACACATCTTCCCTTTGCTATAGTTCGCCATATTTACTGGTATCACTAAAACAACAAGATGCCAATGCAAAGCAAAGCCACAATGAATTTTTGATTTCAGGAATCTTTGTGCAACCTGAAGTAAAGATTCATCATCAAAGAAATATTTGGTATTGTTCATTGTCACCTACTCCAAAGCAAAGTCAGCCTGTGGGCTATCCTCAAATGAGGGAAATGCCCCCATATTAATAATTCCTAGACAAGTATTTCCTTTTTATTAGTGTGCCCTTTGGCACAATAATGCCTATTAATACTTGGATCTTAGAAGTGGTGAACCATGCGCTGTAAACATGGTCATAACATTTCTCCAGAAACAAAGTTGTGATCATCTTCTCAAAGCTTTTTGGCTCAGATCCCCGCCTGGGATAAATAAATGCAGATCCACTGAAGCTGGCCCGCTGTTTAAAATTGAGTTATTTGATTTTATAGGCTTCCCCCCCACACACACATTTGGAGAACTTTGAGTTGATATATAGGGTTGTGTTTTCCCCTCCACTGGTTTTAAGGATCCTCAGCTTTGAAACGCACCCTCTGTGCTATCACAACCTATCAGAGAGAGCCTAGTTTTGAAAACTGTAAAACTCCAGTTCAGCCAAACTGCTTCTGAATAGTGTGTGATGGGTTAGTGTATATACATGTCTGTATCAAATTTCTGTTTTGTTAAAGTGTTGGACAATGCATATGTTACACTATCTCTCTTTCTTTCTCTCCCTTCCACCCGCATTAATAACCATTATTAGTAACATGCACCATTGTATCATGCTTATTCTTGCTCACTTATTCTAAATATCCCATAATATCTTGTAACAGTACAACTCAGTATTTGGCAAAGGCAAATAGGAAAACAGTCAAAAGCAAGTTATGTAAGTACAGATAGGGTGTGCCTTCATGGCCCACTAGTTTTTAGAATGCTGTGCTTGAAAACAGAGATAAGAGGGGTACACCGTAATACCTGAAAAACAGAGTGATTGGGAAATTTTAGTCTTGATTGACATATACAGTGCCTTTTACTTGTAAAGAGGTCTAGTATCAGTACAAGTGGTTTTGGGTGGTGTATTTTGGACCACACCTTCTGTGTAAGGTGAACTGAATGTGCTGTGAGAACCCGCTTCCTAGAAGGATTGGTGATGCCTTAACTCTCTCTTTCCTATACCATACTGTTCTGTCTATAGATAATACATTGTCTGAGTGGGGCTATTTGGTCTCTTGAACATTTTTAATATGGAATGGCAAGTGTAGTCAAAATCAATTGGCTATACATTTTAATCCATAAATGCCTTTTTGAATGTAAACTGCTCTGTGTCTTCACTGTTGTCTTTTTAGCTCCAGTGTGGACTGAGATTCCAGTGTGTGTTAGCTGAGGACTAGCCATGCAAAACAATCAAGCATTGATAATCTGCGAATCTCCCATTCAAATGGAAGCCCCTTAAGACGATGAGTTATTCATTGCCCAAGGGATCAGTTCATCCAAGATAGATATGTAAGTAACCAAGCAATTGATCACCTGATGAGATACTTCAAGCCACAGAGGAGAGTCATCTCATGAAGGTGGTTGGGACTCGAACTATATAAAAGGAGGGCCATCTTACTGGCCATGTCCAGAGAGAGAGGAGACCAGGATCAGAAGGCAAAGCTGGGCAGGAGAAGGAGGAGAGGAGGGTCCTGGGACCCTGAAAGCATAGGTGCTGGAGCTAGGGATGTTGGAGGTGCTGCAGCACCCCCTGGCTTGAAGTGATTTCCATTATATATACAGGTTACAGTTTGGTTCAGTGGCTCTCAGTACCCCCACTATACACATTGTTCCTTCACCCCTTGCTGAAAGCACATTGACCAAAACCCAAAGGGCTTTGAGTTGTAAGGAAACTGAAGCAGGGATTTGCATGTAGTATTTTGTTGTTTTTCCTTGTATCTGATTATCTCTTGTTCTTTATCTGTGAGTAAAGTGTGATAAGGTTAGAAATTCCTTTGCAAAGTCTGTATTGCCCTGGCTTTCATTGTCACATAGTCCCCAAAGGTGGACTTGTGGCAACAGCCAGTGGGGAGGGTTGGGGGAGCTTGCATTAGTTTCAGAGCCTAGGCAATTGGACTATGAAGCTTTATCTCTCAGGGATACATGTACAATACTATACATGTGCAATGAAGGAGTCTAAATTAGCTGTTACCATTCAAGAAAGAGATCTTGGAGTCACTGTGGATAGTTCTCTGAAACCATCCACTGAATGTGCAGTGGCAGTCAAACAAGTGAACAGAATGTTGGGAATCATCAAGAAAGGGATAGATAATAAGACAGAAAATATCATATTGCCTCTATATAAATCCATGGTATGCCCACACCTTGAATACTGTGTGCCAGGGGGTGTTCTGAAGGCCAATACTATAACAGGGCTCAAAAGGAGCTAGATAGGTTCATGGAAGATAGGTCCATCAATGGCTATTAGCCAGGATGGGCAGGAGTGGTGTCCCTAGCCTCTGTTTGCCAGACACTGGGATTGGGTGACAGAGCATGGATCACTTGATGATAACTTGTCTGTTCATTCCCTCTGGGCCACCTCCCATTGACAACTGTCAGAGGACAGGATACTGGGCTTAATGGATCTTTGGTTTGACCCAGTATGGCCTTCTTATGTAGGGAGGGATCTGTGGCAGGATTTATGCCTAGATGCCCAGAGCCAGAGACAGTGCTTAGACTGTGCTCAGACCCATCAAGCCAAGAGCATGTGGGGCCTTGGATCTACCCACATGTACAGTGTTCACCAGGGGAACCTCATTCAGGATTGTAACCAGGAGCGGCTGTGGTTTCTGCTGCCCTAAGCACGGCAGTCAGGCAGCCTTCGGTGGCATCCCTGCAAGTAGTGTGCTGGTCCCGCGGACTCAACGGTGGTTCTGTGGGTGATCTGCTGGTCCCACACCTTTGCCGTACCCACTGCCGAAGCTGCCGGACCAGCGCACTTCCCTCAGGCATGCTGCCGAATGCTGCCTGACTGTTGCTCTTGCACTTGCTGCGCTGGTGCCTGGAGCCGCCCCTGATTATAACACAGTAAATAGGGCAGATGTAACTGAGGAGAGATTGCAATATCAGTAGATTCCTTATGTGTGATAAAAATTGCAGGTGAGGAAACTAATTTATTATATATTGAAGCAGTTCCCATCTCTCTGAGTAACAAAGTTTCCAGAGCACTGTCAGCTTGACTCAAAATTTGAAGTCAAATTTCTGTCTGGGCAGAAAGTGAAAGATGTTTTGCCCATTGTCCCAAGTAATAAGAGGCTATTTTACAGAGGCTGACAGTGTCTCAAATACTAGATATTTTACTCATAAAATTATGCATATACTCATTTATAATCCTTGTTTCTAAGTATAATTCTTACAGGGAAGGGAAGAGACAAGACATATATGACAAGGGAAAACTACTTATCAGTAATTTGCTTTGTTATAGTCGCCTCTTTCTCATCCTACTTAAAGTGGGTGATTGGCAATCCAGATTGAGTTGGGAGACTGACAGTCTTCCTTCCTTTCTGCTTCCTGATAGGTGGAATCACGCTTGTGTAATGTGAGATAATTTTCCTTCAGATGGAGAAGAGAAGGAGAACATGGCAAACTGAATTATTGGTAAATATTTTTTCTTGCCTGGATGGGGTAAGATAAAGAGGCACCTTTTAGAAGATTGGATGTCAAGGCACTTCACAAAAGTAATGATTTTATAGACTGCTATCATGCTACGTTTCACTGAGCCAGTTAGGAGCTGGAATATGGCACGGAACATGCATTTTATAACTGAATGGAGTAGTCTTCATATATCAGTAAACCTTTTGTAGGATTTCTGTCTGTTGATAAACAGCTGTTATGCTCCAGAGGAAGAAATATTTGAATAGTAGTGAAGGGATTTTTTTGTGGGGGATCCTTTGAGGCATAAAGTACTGCATATCTAATAATAGTATGTTCCACTTCATTAGAGGATTTCAAAGTACTTTATAAACATTAATGAATTAAGTATCACAACTTAATGAAGTGTGGAGTGCCACTGAGACTGCTTAAATCATTAGTTGTGTTGCAGCAGAGGAATGAAATCTCCTTTGCAGTATTTTATGTCACCTGTCTGTGGTATATGTGAAGAAATCAAAGCACAGAGAAATTAGGGAACTTGGTGAAACACTGACTGCAGAACCTAGGGGACTGATCCAA
The DNA here is from genome assembly GCF_003597395.2 of Chelonoidis abingdonii. Classification (NCBI taxonomy): domain Eukaryota; kingdom Metazoa; phylum Chordata; order Testudines; family Testudinidae; genus Chelonoidis; species Chelonoidis abingdonii. Next base: position 52,043,410 of record NC_133769.1, on the reverse strand, counting down.
CTCCTGTCAAAGTCAATGGAAAGCCATTAATTTCAATGGTAGCTGGATTACACCTCTAGGTATCTTGATTCCTAGTCCTATCCGTTACCCATAGTATCTCTCTCCCTTAACCATGCAGAGAAGATGGCCAGTACTAGAACTCTCAAGGGCCTGATTTCCTCTCTAGGAAGAAAATAGTACTGCTGAGTACTTTCAATAAAAGGACGTTAATTCTAGATATCCAGATTAATTTTCATGTATCTCTCACCACTGTAGAATTTGAAATATGATATAATTTCATGGACAATAACACAAGTTGTTATTTTGCTAATGTAATGCATTTGGTAGATATATATAGCGTAGTAGTCTCATATTGTTTTGGATATGCTATTATGCATATACATTGAACTAAACATCTTATTTGTGTGGGGGAATTAATTCTTAAATTCATTTTGCTTAGCATTATGGGTTACAAGTAAACACAAGCAGCTCTTCAGGGAGAGCTATTTACAAAAGATGGCAGTTTCACTAATACTGTGGTTAAGAAGTGTAAGAGCAGAAGCCATCTGTTTTGTGGAAGCCTAAACTAATTAAATAGTTATCCCCAACAATGCTATTTAGGGCTTCTTAAATGTTCCTATATAGAAAAAATAGATGGGCTTGATGAGAGAACTGTAAAAAGGGCTTAGTTTCTGTTAACACTGTAGTATTGCTGCCTTTTAAAGTCTCTCTATTCTAAGTTGTCTCAAATAACCACCATACCATTTAAAAGAGTTATCAGTAATAATTACAAAATGTTCTTAAACATTGTTACTGTTCTAGATCTCATACTAAATAAAGTCTTTTGTAGTGAAATCAAGAAATTGTTTCTCTCCTTTCTCTATATTAACAAATGCAAATGTGTGGGTTCTCAGCTGACATAATTTTGGCTAAAATCTTTAGTTTTAAATAGAAACTGAGTATGGTTATGCTAATAGAGCCTCAGTTGTAATTTAAACTGCAGCTGTTAACATTCAATAATGGAGCCATACATCAAGGAGTTTTCTTCAAAAACAGAAAAATATTAATTCTTCACCCTCAGATCTGCAAATCCAGACTGATGGGATTTCAGCTCTTCATCATTTAGTGACAGGCAGTAGCATCAGCGGAATAAAACTACATTTTTGATCCCCTTCCTCTCCACCTCCTTTCCCCAATTTTACTCTGACTCAAAAAGAAAGAGAGAATTTTAGCTGATTTTCTTGTGCAGAGGGAAGAGCTATGCTATCACCAGGTCTTTTAGGGATGACAACTGCTTCAGTGGAAGAGTTAAATGATGCTCTGATTTCCAAGTTCCATCTACTGCCTTCGTTTATGCTGGATATGATGGAAGTGATTTCTGAGGTCTTTATTAAGGGCAGAACCCAGTCACAGAACTGGACGACACTCCAGCCATCCATTGTGAAGAAGAGTAGTTTTATTTTCCAGTAACAGAAGCAGAGGACTCTGAACAGATTCTTCCAGATTTTTTTCCATTTTTAATTGATATTTTTACAACCAGGAGATTTGAAACAATTCATTATATACATATCTTAGTAGGTTAATCTTGCTAAGCATCCCAGACATGCATACATTAATGTAAAGTCCTACAAAATTTAAGAAAAAAAAGATGCCTCCAGGTATTTTAAAGTTGAGAACCTACTGTGTCTTTGTAAGAATTTGGCTTGAGGCCCTACAGCTAAATTCTCCAGTTCTTAAACTGTCCTTATGTGAATGGCTGCTAATAGCTGAAGAGGAACAGTCTGATAAGGCTCCATCCCTTCATCTGGTTGAAAATGTCTGATAAGATCTAGACACGAAATTCGCTCCATTTGATTATATAGAAAGCTATAAAAATAAGCAGCATCAGTAAGCAAAAATATGTTCTATAGTGAAGAAGAGCCAAAGGGTATTATCCTGGTCCAGTAATACAGTATTACCCTTTTTGGTCCAAGCAATTAGATAATATTCGAGGTGTGGCCAGTTATTTCCAGTAAGAAGAGGAATTGATGATTGAAGTAGCCATTTCTTTTATGCAATCTTGTTGTATTTAGAAAGAATGTACACAAAGTCCTGTTTCACTGAACACAGTAGAATCAAACAGAAAGCAGTTTCCTTTGCTAATTCCAAGCCTGATTTTTCCAACCAGCACTCTGTTCCAAAAGCTCTCTCTCTCTTTGTTTTCTCCCAGGTCCACACTTTCAGGATTTATCTTATATCATAATTTTCTGCTCCTATCTGCCTCCTTCCTGATTGCATCTGACACACAGACACAGACAGCTCCACCAATTAATCCCCAGCCCCTGTGTTTATCAGTCTAGGCTTTGGGCAGTGGCTTCCATTGTTTCAACAATCACTGAACAAATGGGCATTTAATTGTTCCTTCATTTAGTCTGAGTGGAAGGCAGCTAGCGTGCCATCAACTTCAGTGAGGTTTGAGACTGCCCATAGATCAAAGACATGCTTGCTGGGAGCCATCCAAACTCCAGTGTAAGAATAGTTTTAGTTAGAGGACTTTGTTTTTGAAATCTGGCTTTTAAGCCGTACCTATATAGCCAGGAGAGAAATCTGCTCCCTTTTTGTAACAAAAGTTTCAAGTCTGGCATTCAGATTTTTTTCCCTGTAGAATTCATGATCCAGCCAAGGATCCACTTTGCTGCTTACATGTGACAAACCTGATATCTTCAAGAATTACTCTGTGATTATGACCATGGGTGGCCAAGTTTAGTATAATGAGTTTTAATACTTTGACCTTTCAGAGGGCTCATCCATCATCCCGCGCCACTTCCCGCAGCCCCCATTGCTCTGGAATGGCGAACCATAGCCAGTGGGAGCTGCGATAGGCCAAACCTGCGGACGCTGCATGTAAACAAACTGTCCCAGCCTGCCAGGGGCTTACCCTGACAGGCTGTGTGCCAAAGGTTGCCAATCCCTGTAATAGGGCTTAATCCTAAATCATTGCCAACAATGCTTACTACTTTCAATAATTCCATTAAACAAGAGAACTCCTATGTTTTACTCAAAACTGTATGCAGGATCAGGATCTTAGTTTGCATTTTCTGAGTTGAATCTCTTCCATGAGTTGTTTTCTTCCATGTTTCTAATTATACTGTGTCCATTGATAGTAATTCTCTGTACTGACTGGTGTTTACCAGTGAAACTCTACCTAATGCTGATTCCTGTAGTACTCCACTAGTTACTTCTCCACGACTTGATACGTTGTCATTTAATCATAACTCCTTTCTTATGGCCCATCAGCCAATTTATAGACCATGTGTCACTATTTATATTTCCCAGTGCAGCCTGGGGTAAGTCACTGAAGCTTTCTGCCTTATTTTCTCCATCTTTAAAACAAGGTTAGTAGATAAATATCTCATTGGAGTGCCTTGGATTAACTAGATAATATTTGCAAAGTGCCAAAGATGACATGGAAAATGGTAATTGTTAATGCAGTCGGTGGAGTAGCAAAAAGCCAAAATTTGGTTCACGGTAGTTTGCTATTTTATAGTCAAGAATAGGTAGTTATAAGACTTTTTTTTGCATTTGTGTTTTTTGACCAGATGGTAAGAGGTAAGCAAGGAGAGGTATGTAAAAAAGACAGAAGAGGGGAGGATAAGCTATGGTACTATGAGACGCATCCAGTGACTACTTGAACTAAAATATCCATTAGTGGTCAAACATTCATTAGCTATCAGTACTATCAGGCCAGCCACTAGAGGGTGAGGTAATCAAACACTTGAACACTGATTCATTCAGTTGAGAAGGCAAAGGTACACACAATCAGGGTGAAAAACTGAACTGGGAGTAGCTTAAGTAGTAAGTTGGATATAGAGAAAATTGAGCACTTTCATATCTGATAGTGCTATAGTTATTGGATGTTGTAATACATACATTGTCAGGCTCTCTTGCCGTTGGTACATAAATTTTCAGGGCTTGATATTTATTTATTTATTTATTCATTAATGCATTGAGCACTTATTGACATAGTATGTAGGTATCTGTGATGGGATGTTCACCCCACACCGGGAAGGAAGGGGTTAAAGCACCCTAGAACGGCTGTGTAGGGAACAGGCAATTGGAAAGAGGCTGCACAGAGCAGCCAATCGTGGCCCCGCGGGCTTACATAAAAGGAGTGACAGCGTCTCTAGGGAGCCCAGGGAGAGAGGACTTTCATATTCTGTTCCTAGATGCAAACAGGATAGAACACTCAAACCATTAGGTTGCCCCGTATTCTGTAAATACGTCTCTATAGATGAGAATGGATACTTGCAGTGATTCGTATACAGTAGTTAAGGTTGCACAACTGTTTACATTTTGTCAACTGATATTCACATGCTCATAAGTTGTTGTAAAATGCCTTTTGTGCTGCACATTTTTGTATTTGTTATCTGCCTGAGGTGCATATTATCTCTAAAGTTTGAACAACATAGAATCAGGTGTTTAGAAAACTCACTTGTTCTGCCTCTTAAAAAATATTCCTACATTTGCTTTTATACATAACATAGTTGGTTATGAATAAACTTATCATAAAAATAGTAATTGAGAATGACCACAAGTCTGTGGAGGGGGGAGAAAAAAGATAAGAGAGATGAAAACTGATGAACAATTGAATAGTAACTATAGCATTTCCATATTTTAAAACAGTTAAGGTTGTTCATATTTGAACTGTGCCATACATGTGTGCAGTTTTTAAAAGTGCAGTTATTAAATCCATTGTTTTCAGTATATGTCCCTAGGCACCAGTCAGTCCTAAAGACTTAAAATACCATACTCTCTTATAAATGGACAGCATATTCAATAATTAGTTATTCTGCTTGTAGTATTTGGGGTTAGATTTTCACCTGGCACTCATTTTTGCAGACACTAAATAATTTTATCATCACTATGGTTTTGTCAGTGCAAATAATAATTATATATCTTGCTGCCTGATTTGTGAATAAAAACAGACAAAATTGTGCTTGCAGTAACAGACAGTATCTGTAAAAATTAGTCTCTAAATGTTGGTTTAAAGGTTGTGTCCTTTTGAAGGATTTGAGGCGGTTTAGGTGCTTATGTCACTCTTGGGAGTTTGAGTGGTGTAAGGTTTTAAGGCAGGCTAAGTATTGCAGGAAGTTTAAGAGCTTATGGCATCGTAAATATTTAAGATGATTTAAAAGGTTATGTCCTCTTCAGTATTTGAGTTGGATTAAGTGCTTATATTGTCTTAAGGACTTTTCATTTTTTTCCTTAAAAATAACCTAGGAAATTAAATGCAAAAAACTGCTAACGCAACATGTAAGTTGCTAAGTTAATAAATGCAGATTCCAACAGCAATGTTAACTTGGTCCTGTTGCTCATAAAGTACAGGAGAACAATTAGTCCTCTTGTTAGACAACAGGACAGTGCCTAGGTAAGAGCAAAGGTACATTACCTAAGTGAGCTTGGAAGGAAAGCTGGAAGGGGAATGCTTTATACCTTTGAAAGAGAGTGAACCATGAAATGACTCTTGCCTCATCTTTTGAATAACTTTCCTCAACTACTGTAGAGAAGCTGTGATGTTCTTGTGTGAATGCTGGCCTGCACAAAGGCATTTATATTTAGCAGCACCAGCTATGTTTTCACACCAAGTGGGTGACCTATATTCTGAGTATAGGCTTTTATTTAGGTGCTTAAAGATGTATTTAGGAGCCTAACTTTAGACACCTAGGTTTGAAAATGTGGGATATACTTTTTCTGTTGGTGATAGAATTTTGTTAAGAACATGGGACGAGGAGATAGTTCAGTGGTTTGAGCATTGGCCTGCTAAACCCAGGATTGTGAGTTCAATCTTTGAGGGGGCCATTTAGGGATTGGTCCTGCTTTGAGCAGGGGGTTGGACTACATGATCTCCTGAGATCCCTTCCAGCCCTAATAATCTATGATTAAAATGGCTGGGCTGGGTCCAACCAAAGGTGCATCTAGAGCAGTCTTTCAACAGTGGCCAATACCAGATGCTTCAGAGGGAATGAACAGAACAGGGCAGTTATTGAGTGATCCATTCCGTCATCTGCTTCTAGCAGTCAGAAGTTTAGGGACACCCAGAGAATGGGGTTGCATCCCTGACCACCTTGGCTAATGACCATTGATGAACCTATCCTCCAGGAACTTATCTAATTATTTTTCGAACCCAGTTATACCTTTGACCTTTACATCATCCGCTTCCAACTAGTTTCAGAGGTTGATTGTGCATTTTATGAACATGTACTTTATTTTAGTTTTAAACCTGCTGCTTATTAATTTCATTGGGTGATTCCTGGTTCTTGTATTTATGTGAAGAGGGAAATAACACTTCCTTATTCCCTTTCTACACGATATTCAGGATTTTATAGATCTCTGTCATATCCCCTCCTTAGTCATCTCTTTACTAAAATGAACAGTCCCAGTCTTATTAATCTCTTCTCATATGGAAGTTGCATACTCCTAATAATTTTTGTTGTCTATCTCTGTACCTTTTCCAATTCTCATATATCTGTTTTGAGATGGGGCTACTAGAATTGCACACAGTATTCAAAACTATGGATTTATATAGCGTCATTATGATATTTTCTCTTTTATTATCTTATCCTTTTCCTAATGGTTTCTTTTAATTCTGTTAGTTTTTTGGACTGCCGCTGCACATTGAGGAAATGTTTTCACAGAACTACACACAATAACTCCAAGATCTTTTTTGAGTTGTAACAGCTAATATATTTTGTATTTTGTGTGTATAGTAGGGATTATTTTTTCCAGTGTGCACTTTGTACTTCTCAACCTTGAATCTCATCTGCCATTTTGTTACCCAGTCTAGTGAGATCCCATTGTAACTGTTCACAGTGAACTTTAGACTTGGTAGTTTTGTATCATCTGCAAATAGCGCCATCTCACTGTTTGACTCCTTTTCCAGATCGTTTGTATATATTTTGAACAGCACAGGTCCTTGTACAGATCTTTGGGGAACCCCAGTATTTATCTGCCTCCCTTGTGAAAACTGACCATCTATTCCTACCCTCTGTTTCCTATCTTTTAACCAGTTACCTATCCATGAGAGGACCTTCCCTCTTATCCCATAATTGTGTACTTTGCTTGAGAGCCTTTTGATGTGGGAACGAGTTAAAGGCTTTCAGAAAGTCCAGATACACTATACCCACTGGATCACCCTTGTCCACATGCTTGTTGACACCCTAGAATTCTAATAGATTAAGGAAGCATGATTTCCCTATACAAAAGTTATGTTGACTCTTCCCCCAACAGATTGTGTTCATCTATGTGTCTGATAATTCTATTCTTTACTATAGTTGCAAGCAATTTACCTGATACTGAAGCTAGGCTTATTGGCCTGTAATTGCAGGATTGCCTCTGGAGACTTTTTGAAAAACTTGGTGTCACGTTAGCTATCTTCCAGTTGTCTGGTGCAGATGCTGATGTAAGCGATAAGTTACATATCACACTTAGTAGTTCTGCAGTTTCATAGTTGAGTTCCTTCTGAGCTCTTGAGTGAATACCATCTGTTCCCAGTGACTTAATACAGTTTAATTTATTAATTTGTTCCCAACCCCCCTTTTTGTCACCACATCTGGAGTGGTTCCTCAGATTTGTCACTTGAAAACAAAGGCTAAGGTATGGGAATCTCCCCTACATCCACTGCAGTGAAGAACAATGCAAATACTTCATTTAGTTTCTCTGCAATGGTCTTGTCTTCAGTGGGTCCACAATCGTTTGGAAGGCTTCCTGCTTCTGATGTGCTGGGAAAAAAAGTAAATTTTTGTGACTTTTGCTAATTTCTCTAATTTGCTTATGAGTATTTCATGTGGGATAGTGTCGACAGCCTTACTAAAATCAAAATACATCAAATTTACTGTTTCCCCCTATCCAGTAGCCATTAATTCTGTCAAAGATCCATTTATAGTCTATTATTGAGAATCCATTCTCCAGCAATCAAGATTTTGGGTGTGTTTTGTAGCTATGTAACTGAGGAAAACGAAATACAATTTAAAAAAGGAGAGCACTGTAATTTGTTTTCTCAGCACAGTGAAAGAGTATTTCCTAAGTGAATTACATAGAAAATTTGATTATTCTGAGTTTGTTATGCCAGTTTTGAACACTATATTAAATTGACAAGAGTGTGAGACAGAAGAACTGTACTCCTGCCTTAATTGTAAACTGCAACACAGCCTTAACTGTGCAATCACCCCAGATACAAAAATTATAAGAACCATCAATACTTTTGCTTCAGGACGTAAACTGATCACTGGCTGGAGTCAGTAACGTATCCCCCTCTTAACTGTAATATATTATTGTCTGATTGGCCAGGTCCGTTGTTAATGGTGACTGAGGTGACTCTCTTCTTTATAAAATCTAGAATAAGGCATAATGGGAAACACAACACCAGAACAGATAGGCCATTCAAGAATTCCATTTTTTCTGTTCATAATACAAGTTAGAATCTTTCCAAAACTTGCATTAGGTCTGAAATAAATCCTTTCCACTTTCCTGTTCCTGTCTTTTTTTAAAAATGTTTAATTCATGCCTTTTTGCTCTGCTATGTAGAGCTGGAAGCTTAGTCTCATCTCTTTCTGAACTTGAATCCACTATTTGGTTTACCAAGTATGCTATTTTTATTTATTTATTGGAATCCTGAAGCTTGAAGAGAGAGAACCAATCTTTTAAGGCATTTGCCAACACAACGAAAATAGAAGTTCTCTGATCAACAATCCATCATAAACCTCTTTTTCCCCTCCTGAGATTAACAAGTGGTCTTTAAAAATTTGCTTTGGATTGAAGCTTGGCATTAAAGTCTCTGCCCAAGAGCAAATTCTTTTGTCAGAATTGGTTTAATCAATTCTGTTTAAAGCTTTAGGACGTGTAAGAGAAATGAATCATTACAGTAATGCTTCTCCACAGATCCACATGTTTGGAATTGTTTGTCAAGGGAGATCAAACTTCATATTTCAGAGTTAAACTAATATGTCACTATTAAGGAGGCCTTCAAGGGGAACAGATTACTCCACATCTGCCTACTATGGAGGTTTTTTTTGCACCTTCCCCTGAGGCATCTTGCCCTGACTACTGTCAAAGACAATATTCTGGAATAGATGGACCTTGGGTCTGATCTGGTATGGCAATACCTGTGCTGCATAGGCTCCCCTGAACTGTAACTCTGATACTGTGCCTTTATTTATATAATTGCTGGATTCCAGAGCGGTTTTTTCCAATCATGAAGGGGGTGAGAAATGTTTTTTCCAGCTCACCAAGGCTTTAAGATCCATTGGGTTTCTCTTGGATATCTTTCCTTTAATCCATTAAGCATACTGAGGTGGCTCTTCTCTTCTCTTCCCCTCTGCATATATGGTTTGGATAAAAAAAATTTCTTCCCAGTCACTGTAGAAAATCTGCATCAAAGGCTCAGTTTTGGCAAATGATAGAGACTAGGGGAGATAGGCTCCATTGTTCAACTTGCAGATGGAGTGTAAGGTTGTGACTTTATGTAACCTTTATTGAAGTGTTTGTAGCCTTGCATAGTGAAATTGCATAGATACAGATCCAAGGGTCACATCTCTGCCCCACTGGTTTGCCCTTAATTCCTCTTCATGTGGTGCAGAGTTGGCATACATAGAATCTTGCTTCCTTGCCAGCAGTCCCCCAGTTGATTCACTCTGTGGTTACCTATCTTGTGTGTAGACCTTCTACAGAATTTCACCCTATCTGTGCAATTCTGCTTCCCCTTAGCCTCATCCTTGTTTATGTGCATTTGTCATTGTGTCTCATTCTCTGTCGATTCCTTGGCTTGGTAATGTATTAAGAATGTTGATAAGCAATATTTTTGGCTGGGATGCCTATTGCAGAGATCACCATTTAGATAGTTTTATTTTGATGGTTCCTCCTTCTGCAGCTCTGCACAGGCTATGTGCAAGACAGTATACCCAGTCCATGGGTTAAGTGCATGCATTATGCAGTATTTACCCCTCACAGAGAACAGGCAGGTAAAAGAAATTTCAAACCTACTTCTGCTGTTTCTCAAGACTCTAGTCTAGGGGTAGGCAACCTACGGCACACGTGCCGAAGGCAGCATGCAAGCTGATTTTCAGTGGCACTCACACTGCCTGGGTCCTGGCCACCTGTCCGGGGGACTCTGCATTTTAATTTAATTTTAAATGAAGCTTCTTAAACATTTTAAAAACCTTATTTATTTACATACAACAATAGTTTAGTTATATATTATAGTCTTATAGAAAGAGACCTTCTAAAAACATTAAACTGTATTACTGGCACCTGAAACCTTAAATCAGAGTGAATAAATGAAGACTCGGCACACCGCTTCTGGAAGGTTGCCGATCCCTGCTCTAGTCCAAAGTAGTTTTAGTGGTTAGGAATTTTAGTTTTACCTTTACTTGGAGTTTCTTCTCTTTGAAGCTAGTGCTCTGAGGAAACAGACTAACTCTCAACAGGTTAATGTAAAGAATCTGAACTTAGATCCTAGGAGTGGTTAAACATATTGGGCCTGATTCTTCTTTCCCTTAGACTACTATAAATCAGGAGTAACTCCATGGAAGTCAATGGCATTATACAAGTGCAGAGCCAATATTAAGTGAGAGAACAATGAGGTCTACTGGTCCCCAGGCCTCAGTTACTTCTATAAACTTCCTCTTAACTGTGATAACTTGGGAAGGTGGCCAGTGCTACCTAGGTGCACACATTTTGACAAAGCATTGTTGAGTAACACAAGGAGTTCATTTTTCTGATGTAATTTGTAGCATCTCATATGGATCCTCTTTATTTAACAATAAGTTAATTAAGTAGTGACCACAAACAATAACAACTTCAAATCACAATTAAGAAATTGAACTAAAATGTATATAGTTGTGCATTAAAAAATTTAAAAAACTTAACATTTACAGCTTCTAGATAATCTGCCAAAATGCAACTGTCTGGAGAGTACTGGGCTGGGGATGACAAGAGAAGGTTTTCAATGTACTTTCCAGTCCTGAGGATCTTTTTATTATTCTCCACTTTTCGAGGCCTTTTTCATGTCTAATGATATAACTCCTTTCCTCCTACCTGAGGAGGATTAGTGAAGACTCATCAAATAAATAACTTCCTTAATTGTCAGGGGAGTTACTCTTGAGTGATGCAAGGTCAACCTCTTCCTGAGGAGCTTTTCTCTGCACTGTTCCCGGCCCCTTATGACCAATGTTTGCCGTAGTGCAGACCACCAGACTGAGTTCATAGGGGAGGAAATAGTTACTGATAACATACATTTATTCTCTTTCTGGTTTCATTCCATGTTAAAAATATCAAATTGCACCAGTGTGAAAGCTATATTATGATAGAACACCTCTTACTTGAGTAGTTCCCAACCTTGTTGGGTTGAAACCACTTGTTTTTGATAGCCCTACATATGTCCCCGCCCATTATTGGTATTCATGGCTGCCTTTTTTTTTCCCCATCATCCTCTTGCTTCATCTCTTATCTGTCTCAGTTCCTTTGTCTTTTTTCACAATTTTGAGTCCACTCTCTTTTGCGTATCCATTATGATGTAGTGTTTTATTGCATGGTCAGATAACTGTTTCTCAAATAATACAATGAACATAATGAGCAACTTTAAAAAACAAAAACCTTAGATACACATTTGTAGCATGAGGACTATGACATCATGAGCCATAGTCACTTACTATTTCTCAAGCTATACAATATCACACTCCAATGCATAACCTTAACTCAACCTTCTTCATATACAAACACCCCATTATAGAGTTTACCAATGCATGTACATTTTTGGCAACTATATCTGGGAGAAGAATTAAGTTTATACATTTAAAGGTGGGATATCTTCCATTTGTGACTCCACTCTTGCTTTCTGGAACACCTGGCCTGAGCAGGAAGGCATTACACTTTCAAGTGTGTGTGAGTGCTTCCCCAATGGATCCATCCCCCACTTCCCATCCCCAAATTGACCATGTATTTCAGGAAGAACATGGAGTGGTGATAATCTTATTGATTGAGGAAGAAGAGCAGGCTGGTAGTCTACAGGAGCACAGCACATTCTCACCAACTGCTATGTTGGAGAGAGGTGAGAGGAGAGCAGAGAATGGCAAGAAAGAAAAAGGGAAAGAGTCCATCTCTCCCTCCAGCACCAGGCATATTTCCTTGAGCTCTGTAAAAATATTCTTCCAAGCATCAGGTTGAAATGTTACTGCTCTGATGCTAAATAATTTCAGTTGCAGCAGTTCCCAAATTTGGTAACTTTTGTTTAAGGGCTGATTGTCTTCACCTCTGTTTCCACCATCCCAGACCTTAAACAAAACAAACAAAACACAACAAACAAACAACCCCCGCTCCAAAAAAAAAAATACCACGGAGATAGTCTTATCACCAACAAAAGGAAACATAACCCATAAATATACCTGCATTCAAAATTGCAAGTTTCTTATTAAACCTGTAGAAACACACAAGATTTGTGTATTTCATGATGCTTGTATAATAGTCATATAGCATATGTGCTGCATTGCCTAGGTAGAGTGAGGTAAGTTAAGAAAAGTGTTGCAGTATTCACTGTGAATTTTCTTCTTTTTGTTAGTCTGTCAGCATTTTTTTTGATGGCTTAATATAAGTTAAATATTTTTTTCCTTTTTAAAAAGAACAGAGGATGGAGAAATGTTCTGACAAGGACGACACCCACTCATTCCTTTGATTCCTCCCATAGAAATAGAGTTGTAAGAAAATTGAAGGGAGAATGGTGCTTTTTGAGTTTTTCCCAGTGTTCATTTGGATCCATTGTTTACAAAGATAATAAATATAGTTTAGAATTGGCTGAGGAAATTCACTCTCTTTCCTGCTTTCATGAATTATATTTTTGTACACAGTTGTTTTCAGAACTGTGAAAAAAAGATGCAACACTTCCATAACATTAAATTTGAGAAATAATAACACTTGGCAGTTTTTGTTTGCAGCAATGCACGAAAGGCTGAAGGCTTTTGTACAGTTCAAAGAGCACATTCCACAGATCTAGCAGTTGTCGGTTGCCTGCAGGGATCATTTGAATTCTTGGGGGGGGGGGGGAGAATCAGAGTAATGCCCAGACCATTTGGCTATATACTTTGTCTCGTTTTCTTAAATATTAGCTCACCTTTATGAGAAGTTACTCAGAAATCAAAGGGACTTACAAAAATGCCAAACATCAGTTTAGTATAAAATCAATTCACTTTAATGAAAAAAATATTAATTTTGCTTCCATGCAGTCCTTATTTTGTTCCATATTTTTTTATCCATACTGTTTGCTTTCCTCTTTTACCAGTTCCTGCTTGATAACTTAAGTTACATCTTAGCATGACAAAGAAGACCATGAATGCCTAAGATGGACGTTGGCCGAAGACTTGGACGTACTCCTTGCCTAACACAAATAGCAACACAAGTGAATCTTTTCCCACGCTAGGAGCCTGTATTCTAATCATCATTCATCAGCTTAGTGTGTTAGCAGCCAAATTGTCCACGATACTCTATGTAGTCTTTCTGTAGGGGAAATGATGAAAAGAGCAACCCTCTCATTTGGTGTGCCAAGACTGCAAAACAGGCCAACTACTCTATCACAGTTGCAGCTCAGTCACTCCCCATAATGTGCTGAGCTGTCACTGTGTGTGTCTGTCTATTGCTGTTGCTTATCTGACAGGAGATGATGGGAATATTTATACACTAAGTACCCTAATAGTATTTTTTGGTTAAATATTCCATGGTATTTCTTGGAGGGAAGGTCTTTGCCCTATTGCTGGGTGATTATTTGTTCTGTCGATGGGCTCCAAGCCACTAAGTTCCTTCTGTTTCTAGTCATGTGCGAACACAAAAAGGGTTGAAGCTAAGAGAGTTGACTGCACAGATGCCTAAACCTGTTTGTACTGGGCTGCCAGAATGCAGGATTGAAATATTTCTTCCCTCCCAACCTACGCATTATAATGCCTTGTCCATGAAACATTAGTGTGGTGACGCTCTCTGTGTAGACTGAGGGCTTACTGAAGAATGATTCAAGTTTCTGCTATGATAGTGTGAGAATAGCAATGTGTATCACATGAGGTAGCATAGCTCCCCACTAACTCTGAGGTCAGTTGATCACTGAACATTTAAAGGTTAGGAACATCTTTTAAATGATCAATTTTCTTTTGGTAAAATTAACGCATAGGTTCTTCTCTGAGTGCTTGCTCATGTCTGTTCCATTGTAGGTATGTGTGCTCACCACATGCACCAGTGCTGGAAGTTTTTCAATCCATGGAATCCGTGGGGGACCAGCTATAGCTCTCTCTGGAGTGGCACGCGTATGCACTGGGATAAGGAGTGCCGCATGCTCGCCCCTGCCTCAGTTCCTTCTTACCGCCAGTGATGGTGCTGGAACGTCTCCTTGCCGTGGCAAGCTTTCCTATCTCAACTGTGCCTAGTTGTGAATTTTTTGTATATAGTTATTAGAAAGTTCTATAGGTTACTAATTCCCTTAGTATTTGAGTTGCAGATAGTTAGTTGGTCCCATATGGGACTTAGCCTAGGGATGGGGCATGCCCTGGTCCCTGGGCTTCAAGCCTTGTTACTGTTGCAAAAAACCTATACTAGTCAGTGATCCCCATAGAAGCTACCTCAGATGCTTAGAGGAAACCCATGTGAGTGACAAATGTCACATTTGTGAGAGCTTCAGGCCACAAACGAAAAAGGAGCGGGACATTTGTCTCCAAGTGCTCCTTGTGGAGTTGGCTCTTGCACCAGCCTCGGAGCAAACTAGATTGGTCTCGGCTCCAAGCACAGCAGCCTCAGTGTGGAGAGTGCCCCTGGCACCAACCTCTGACCAGCGCCGATTCTCATCTCCAGTACCAACTAAAAAGCAAAGAAAGGCCAGGAGACGGTGTTTTCCTACGTCCTGTAAAGGGAAGGAGAGAGCCAGAGGAGAGCAAAGACCTGTGCAGAGTAGCTCTTCCCCTCTGGATGGTGGCCAGGCTTCAGCACCTGTTGAGCTGTAGAGCCCCCTTTGAGACCCACCTGTCACCCCAAGAAGTGGCAGAGGTACTCGGCACCTGGTGATGCTGTCCACACTGGAGGCGTTTCAGGCCGCTAAAGACATATTATCCCTGCCGGTACCACCCATGCCGGCCAGTGAGGTGCCCTGTTCGCAGGGTAAACCTGCCCTGGGATCCTTCCAGAGGTCTCCATCAGTGTGAGGTGTCAGTCACTGGGTTACCATCGCCGATCTGCTGAATGCTGCCACCAGTCACTGGAGTTGTGGTACTGAGAGCCATTGTCCCGGAACAGGTCCCCAGAGGAGGTCTGTGGAGAGAGCCAGCAGGAACGGAGAGACAGGCAGCATCTTTTCTTTCCTGGTCCTCCAGACAAGTCTCCCCCTCCGCAGGCTCTGAAAGTAAGGAGGAAGACATGCCTGCAGGCCAAGGCCCCCCACTGGGGGCATCTGCATTTCCCTCTGGGCCACCAGTGGCCCATGTCCTAGGGCCAGTGACTGGCCCCCTGGCAACTATGGAACCCCTGGGAGTTTCCCCAACTATCGCAGGGGCATCAGTTGGTCTCAGGGGCATTTGAAAAATGGTCGGCGACAGTCCCATGCATGGCCCCTGACTTGGAAGTGGAGTCAGAGCAAGCTCCCCAGGGATAGCCAGCCTGAACTGAAGCTCCCCTGGCAGAGACAGTGGAGTTGGCAGACCCACTTATACCTGCATCCTTGTTATCTTCTCATGATGACGCGCTAGAGGGGCCTTCTCATACAGTCCCCCCAGGATGATGCAAGAGCCCACCAGGAGCTTTTGAAGAGGATGGCATTGAACCTGGGGCTGGAAGCCGAGAAGCTGGTGGAGTCCTTGGACTCCCTGTTCAATGTGATAAGTGCAGCAGCCCCCTCCAATATAGCATTGACAGTACACGAAGGAGTGGTGAAACTGATCAAGGGCCTATGGCAAACCCTCTCGTCCCTACCCCCCATCTCCAAGCAGGCAGAGAAGAAGTATAACATCCCTGCTAAGAGATTTGAATACCTATACACACACCCCACTCCAAGATCACCGGTGGTTTCAGCAGCCAGTGAGTGTGATAGACAGGGCCAACCGGGATCAACCCCAGGAATAGAGGTGAAGAGGCTCAATCTCTTTGTCAGAAAGATTTATTCAATGGCCAGCCTCCAGTTAAGAGTGGCCAACCATCAGACCCTACTTGGCTGTTACAATTTTAACATTTGGCAGTCTCTGACCAAGTTTGCGGATTCACTGCCAGAGGAGCCCAGGAAAGAGTTCCTGGCTATTCTAGATGAGGGCAGAACTGTGGCCAGGGGAGCCCTCCAAGCGGCCTCAGATGCGGTGGACTCCGTGGCCCAGACCATGGCTTTGGCCATTTCCGTGAGGTGGGTTTTCTGGTGGCGGTTGTGGGGCCTGTCATTGGAGGTTCAGCAGTCCACCCAGGACCTCCCCTTTGATGACCTGGCACTGTTCATGAAGCACATGTACAGCAAGTTACATGGCCTGAAAGACTCTTGCGCTCATTGGGCCTTTACACGTTGGCATCCACGAGAAAGTGATTGAAACCGCGGCAGTCCCACAAGTTTCCACAGGAAGTCTTTCCCAATCAGAGCTCTCCTGCAGAAAGGGCAAGGGCTACAAGCACCGGCAAGGCCAACAGCTGTCCTCCTCTGCTCACTCAAGCTCTACCTGCAACCAGCGGGTAATAAGCATGTATTTTGAGGGTGTGCTCATGGGTGACATTCCAGCCTATGTCCTGGATCCAGCACTCCTGTTTTTTCCAACCGCTTGTCTCTCTTCCTCCCTGCCTGGGCCTCTATAACATTGATTTTTTTGATCTCAATGGCCAAGGGAGGTCTACACCTCATCATCAACCTGCAGAGCTTCAACAGGTATCTCAAGAAGTTGAAGTTCCACAAAGTCTCCCTGCCATCCATCATTCCTTCTCTGGATCTGGAAGACTGATACTCTACACCGCTTTCGACCTGAAAGATGCTTACTTTCACACCTCAATATTTCAGGGACACAGACGGTTCCTATGTTTCATAGTTGTGACCACCCACTACCAATTCACAGTGCTCCCATTTGGCCTAGCAGTGACACCAAGGGTGTTTACAAAGTGCATGTTGGTGGTGGCGGCCTACCTCAGCTGTTGGGGTATCCAGATCTATACATACCTCGACGATTGGCTGAACAAGGGTTGCTCCAGGGCCCAGGTCAAACGCAGCATCGAGAAGTTGCAAGCCCTTTGTCAAGCTCTGGGCCCGTTGATAAACAAACAAAAATCAATGTTAATCCAAAGGATAGAGTTTATCAGAGCAGTACTCTACTCTACCCAAGCCAAAGTATTCCTGTCAGAAACCAAGTTCAGGGCAATGGCAGATCTGATTACCAGCGTCCCTACCCATCTTCTCACCACTGCCCAGGTCTGTCTCAAACTATTGGGGCACATGGCAGCATGCACATATTTTGTCCGACATGTAAGACTCAGGCTGTGTCCCCTCCAGATGTGGCTGACATTGGTCCACTCTCCTTCCAGACATTACCTGGACAAGATTATCACTATCCCGCCACGTGTACTTACCTCCCTGCAGTGGAGGTCCAACCCTATTGTGGTGGTGGTGTGCCATTCGCGAGCCTGCAACACATGGTCTTCCTGAAATCAGATGCATCTGACCTTGGTTGGTTGGGGAGCGTGTCTCGGTACACTGTGGACTTAGGGGTTATAGTCTTGGGATAAGCATGTGTTACATATAAACATCAGGGAGCTCAGAGCCTGGGTCTGGCTTGTGGAGTCTTCCTTCCCCAACTGTCTGGTTGGATGGTGCAAGTGTTGACAGACAACACTGCCGCCATGTTCTGTGTCAACAGGCAGGGGGGAGCTCGTTCATCAGCTCTGTGTCAGGAGATCCTCCATCTGTGGGACTTCTGCATTCAGCATACAATCCACCTGGAAGCCTCGCACCTCCTTGGCGTCTAGAACACACTGGCGGATCACCTCAGCCGGTCTTTCTTCTCTCACCACGGGTGGTCCCTTTATAGACTCATAGACTCGTAGGTCAGAAGGGACCAACTTGTAGGTTGTGAGAATTCTCTTCCAGAAGTGGGGAGCTCCCTGAGTGGAGTGAGCCACCAGACAGAACAGAAAGTATCATCAGTTCTGCTCTCTGCAAGGCCTCAGCAGAGGCTCACTTTCTAATGCCTTTCTCCTGTCACGGTCAGGATACCTGATGTACGCCTTCCCACCTATTCCATTCCTCAGCAAAGTCAAGAGGGACAAGGCACACATCATTATGATTGCCCTGGCATGGCCTCACCAGCATTGCTTCGACATGCTCATGGACCTGGCCATAGCAGCTCTGTGGCCGCGTTCCAACAACCCGGACCTACTCTTGCAGGATCATGGTTGGTTGTTGCATCCAAACCTTGCCTCTCTCCACCTCACAGCTTGGATGCTGCATGGCTGAATCCAGAAGAACAAGCCTGCTCTAGTCAGGTGCAGCATGTTTTCTTAGAGAGCAGAAAGCTCCCCACCAGAGCAACTTACCTGGCAAAGTGGAAGCATTTCTCCTTCTGGGCATTGGAGCAGAATATCTCACTGATCCAGTCATCTCTGCAGTCCATCCTGGATTACTTCGTTCACTTAAAGCACCAGGGCCTCACCTTCTCTTTGATCAAGGTGCACCTGGCAGCCATATTGGCCTTCCATCCTCGTGTCCGGGGTAGATCAGTATTCTCGCATGAGATGACGATCAGGTTCCTGAAAGGCCTTGAAAGACTTTCTGCTGATCCAGGGCCTGGTTTCCCAAGGAGACCTCAACCTGGTTCTTTCTAGGCTCATGGGTCTGCCCTTTGAGCCCATGACTTCTTGTTCCCTTTCCCACTTGTCATGGAAGGTCGCATGCCTTGTAGCTATTACCTTGGTGGGATGACTCTCTGAGATTTGGAGCCCCCATACATGGTGTTCTACAAGGACAGGTTCAGCTGCGGCCCCATTCAGCCTTCCTGCCAAAGGTGTCACACTTCCATGTCTACCAGGATATCTTCCTCCTGATGTTCTGTCTAAAGCCTCACACGACCAATGAGGAGAGGCATCTGCACACGCTAGATGTCAGGCGCACTCTGGCTTTCTACCTGGGGGGCACCAGGCCTGTCCACAGATAGACCTAGCTCTTTATCGTGTTAGCTGACAGGATGAAGGTGTGACGGGTTCGGTCACAGAGACCCCCTTGGGACTGTCACCTGATGTGCTGAAACTACCTCTGAGCCCGTTTTCCCTGTCACCTTGCAACTACAGAACTGTGTCTTGTTGAGCCAGACACGCAAGCCTGCTGCAACACAGACCCAGGGTCTGAACTACGTCCCCAAAGTTGCAGGCTTTAACTGAAAACCACTCAGCAAGTACTCCTGTCTCCAGCACCCAGACATCAAGCTCCCAATGGGATCCAAACCGCAAATAAATCCATTTTACTCTGTATGAAGCTTATACAGGGTAAACTCATAAATTGTCTGCCGTCTATAACACTAATAGAGAGAGATGCACAGCTGTTTGCTCCCCCAGATATTAATCACTTACTCTGGATTCAATAATAAACAAAAGTGATTTTATTAAGAATAAAAATTAGGATTTAAGTGGAGATATTCCAATAAGTTTCTTTTACAGACTAGACTCCTCTTTAGTCTGGGCCCAATCCTTTCCCCTGGTACAGTTCTTGTTAGTTCCAGCTCAGGTGATAACAAGGGGATTTCTCATGACTGGCAACCCCCTTTGTTTTGTTCTACTCCCTTTTATATTTTTGGCACAAGGCAGGAATCCTTTGTCTTTCTGGGCGCCCTACCCATCCTTCTAAACGGAAAAGCACCAGGTTTAAGGTGGATTCATGTGACCTGTTCAAATGTCCTGAGACCCCAAGCCACCATTCTTCCTGGGCTGACTCACAGGAACACAAGAAGGCTTACAAGTAAACAGGGTCATTTACAACCAATTGTCCTGGTTAATGGGAGCCATCAACATTCTAAACCATCATTATTTCCCCAGACTTTGCATAGTTACAATAGGACTTCAGAGTAATATTTCATATTTCTAGCTTCAGATACAAGAATGATAGATTCATACAAATAGGATGAACACACTCAGTGGATTATAAGCTTTGTAATGATACCTTACAAGAGACCTTTTGTATAAAGCTATCATAAGCATCTTTCCCAAATCTGGACCTTAGCGTCCAGAAATCTGGGTGCTTGCATGAACCCCTCTAAGCTTAATTACCAGCTCAGATTTGATCTCACTGCCACCATCCAAAAATTCCAGGGTTTTGGCTCCCTCTGGTCTCCCCAAACCTTCACTTGGAGAGACCCCAAGACTCAGAGACTCTGAGTCTCACAACAAAGGAAAATAACCCACTTCCTTCCCCCCCTCTCTTCATCCACCCAACTTTCCTCTCTGGGCTAACCTGAGAGTACTGGTGCAAATCTCTTTACATCACAATACGCAAGAAGCATGTCTCCTCTATTCACAAAGAGACAAACCCAAATACAAAGGAAACAGAAATGGTTCTAATCCTCGCGTCCCACAAAAATTCCCTGGTGCTGGCAGAGCTTACCCTCCGTAAGATCTAACACAAAAGAGAATTCCCCTCCCCTTCGTCCCTTAGCCTACCCAGCGAGAAAAACTCAACAAGTCTTAAAAAGAAAGTTTTATATAAAAAAGAAAGAAAAAATCATCAAAATTATCTCTGTATCAAGATGACAATAATCAGAGGATCAATTGCTTAAAGAAAAATGAATAAACCAACCTTATTCCAAAAAGAGATACAATTTAAACATTCCAGCAAAACTACACACATGTAAATACAAAACCAAAACATATAAAAGCTATTGTTTGCTACCTTTTGTACTCACAACTTTGAAACTGAAGGATATAGACGCTTGAAAATAGAAGAAGCCTCCATAGCCGAGAGACAGACAAAAGACTCAGACCCCAAAAATTCCCTCCCTTGACTTTGAAAAATCTGGTTTCCTGATTGGTCCTCTGGTCAGGTATTTGGTTCTCTTTGTTAACCCTTTACAGGTAAAAGAAACATTAACCCTTAGCTATCCATTTATGACAAAAGCATATTCCATTTACATTATATTGACACTCATAAGCATATTTCCATAAACATTATTCAGTGCAACATCACAGAAGGGGCTTCCAGTGTTGTCCTTAGAGGATTTTAAATTGAATCACCACCTGCATGCACACTTGTTACCAGTTGGCGCAGACTGTGTCTCCACCAATAGTGAAGGCGCACTCTACTAGGGCTCAGGCGTCTTCAGCTGCCTTCCTGGTGCATTCCCCTATCTGCAGGGCTGTGACATGGTCTTCGGTACATACGTTCATAATGCATTATGGCATTACCCAGCGAACGAGTGATTACACTGGATTTGGCAGAGCAGTGTTGCAACTGACATGTTCGTGAACTCCTACCTGCCTCTGGAGATACTGCTTGGGAGTCATCTGCAATGGACATGAGCAAGCACTCGAAAAAGAAACAACAGTCACTAACCTTTCATAACTGTTGCTCTTTGAGATGTTGTTGCTCATGTCCATTCCATGATCCACACTCCTTCCCCTCTCTCGGAGTTCTGGTGAGAAGGAACTGAGGGAGGGGGGAGCTGGTGGCGCCCCTCGTACTGGTGCATGAGGGCACCAGAGCCAGTCCCTTACAGATACCACTGAGGGAAAAGCTTCCAGCACTGGTGCATGTGATGAGCACGCACACGCCTACAATGGAATGGACATGAGCAATGCATCTCAAAGAACAACCGTTACAAACGGTTATTAACCGTTTTTACATGTAGTGCAGTAACTCCACTTATACAGTAGAACACCTAACCTAATGGTGTACACCATAGACTGTTCATGTAGGAATGGAAGGTCCATATTGTACATTAACAGGAAATAATATAAAATGTATGTGTATTATAAAAACAAAAAATAGCTATTGAGATTGAAAGGGATATTTGAATATGTTCTTCATGCAAACTGAGCCAATACTGCCATCTGAAAAGTATAACAACTATGATATTATTGACCTCCGTGTACAATATATGCTCTGTATTTGTCCTCTTGGTGGAGGATGACAGTACTATAAGAATCAGAATTTAAGGGGTAGCGCTGGTTGTCAATAGCAGAACATTTTTGGAAAAAAGTTTATTGAAAAGCTTTGACCAGCTCTACAATATGGTGCTGAAATGTCCTGTCTGCATAAAGTAGTGAATGCACTTCCAGTAAAGTTGATACAGTTTTAGACATGGGCTGTTGGGAGCATACCTACTTCATACATTTCACCATAGAAGTGTAACACAGAGACAGCACAAATGGGGAAGCTGTGGCATACTTTTGGTAGTTGCATGAACAGAAGAATAATTTCATTAAATTAGCTGTTACCACTCAAGAATGAAATCTTGGAGTCATTGTTAATAGTTCTATGAAAACAGCCACTCACTGTGCAGCGGCAGTCAAAAAAGTAAACAGGATGCTGGGAATAATTAATAGGATAGATAATAGGACAGAAAATATCATTTTGCCTCTATATAAATCCATGGTATGCTCACATCTTGAATACTGTGTGCAGATGTGGCCATCTCAAAAAAGATATATTGGAATTGGAAAAAGTTCAGAAAAGGGCAACAAAAATGATTAGGGGTATGGAACGGCTTCCGTATGAGGAGAGATTAATAAGACTGGAACTTTTCAGCTTGGAAAAGAGACAACAAAGGGGAGATATGATTGAGGTCTATAAAATCATGACTAGTGTAGAGAAAGTAGATAAGGAAGTGTTGTTTACTACTTCTCATAACAAGAACGAGGCAGCGGATTTAAAACAAATTAAAGGAAGTATTTCTTCACACAACGCACAGTGAACTTGTGGAACTTCTTGCCAGAAGATGTTGTGAAGGTCAAGACATAGCAGAGTTCAAAAAGAACTAGATACATTCATGGCTATTAGCCAGGATGGGCAGGATTGGTGTCCCTAGCCTCTGTTTTCCAGAAGCTGGGAATGAGTGACAGGGGATGAATTACCTGATGATTACCTGTTCTGTTCATTCCCTCTAAGGCACCTGGCACTGGCCACTGTAAGAAGACAGGATAGTGGACTAAATGGACCTTTGGTTTGACCCAATAGGGCCATTCTTATATACTTATGTTTTTGAGGATGAAAGTGGGTAACACTTTTAAAACCTTCTGCTATAGTGTGAAAAAAAATATTTTATTTATAAATGGGATAGTCAATACAATTTTCAGAAAGTTATTGCAGCTGTAACACCTTAGGATGTGATCTCCTTCCATCTCATAATTTCAATTGTATTGGACATGGTCGTTATTTGTATAGGCTCCTATTAGAACCCCATATTTCAGGGATTAGCACTGAGCCTCAGTCCAAACTACTTTTGGTTAGTTAAGGTCTCCTGGTGCAGCTACCTCATGTGAATACAAGTCTGTGGCCTCAATCATCTGGTTAAAACTGCAGTGTAGGAAAGGGTTGCCAGTGCAGAATGGTAGTTTCTGTGCCAGTGGTGGCTGAAATTCTGAAGTGGAGTGAAGTGGTCACTCTACACGCAATTTGTAACATCCTTTTAAATGAAAGATGTTATATATAGTGACAAACAAACAAAGATGTTATATATATGTAATATTAGTGACAGACCCAAACCAGTGGGGTACAGGAGTCTGGTAGAGGGCAAATATACTGTTCACTGGATGAGTAGTTTTCTCTTCTCTGAGTGACCAGAGCAGGGGCTGCACTAGAGTAATCAGGAACCTGCTAGAACCAATTAAGGCAGACAGGCTGATTAGAACACCTGCAGCCTATCAACGCAGGTTAATCAGGGCACTTTGGTTTAAAAAGGAGCTCACTCCAGTCAGGTGAGGGGGAGCCAGAGGAGAGGAAGTGCGTGTGAGGAGCTGGGAGCAAGAGGCGCAAGGAGCTGAGAGTGAGAGGGTGAGGGTGTGCTGCTGGAGGACTAAGGAGTACAAACATTATCAGACACCAGGAGGAAAGTCCTGTGCTGAGGATAAAGAAGATGTTTGGAGGAGGCCATGGGGAAGTAGCCCAGGGAGCTGTAGCTCTCATGTAGCTGTTACAGGAGGCACTGTAGGCAGCTGCAATCCACAGGGCCCTGGGCTGGAACCCAGAATAGTGGGCCCGGGTTCCCCCCAAACCTCCCAACTCCTGATCAGACACAGGAGAAGTTGACCCAGACTGTGGGGAAGATCACTGAAGTGAGCAAATCTGCCAATAAGTGCAGGACTCTCAATCAAAAGTGGAGTTAAATAAGAATCATAAATTGATTTATCACCCTTAATAAAGTAGGAAGGCCATATTAGGAGTGAATTTATTGACCAAAGTGTATCTTTACTGACCTAGCTATGTAACAAATATTTTAATCTTCAACTTTATGAATCACTTGTCACAATACTTGTTATCAAGTAGTCAGAAACAACAAAAATACTCAAACTCATTTTAAAAGAAATGCCACCTTCTGATCTCATCAATGACCTTTGAGAAAGAAACAGTTGAGAAGATCTTGTTGAAGAAAAAATTAAAGGGGATAGGAAGGATAACTGCCTTAGGCCATGCTCTGCAAATCCTGAGATTTTGTGTTTGTATCTCTAACCCGTCTCACCCAGCTGCCCCAGTGGCACATAACTTCCTGCCTCCTTATCTCTCTTACTCCCACTCTCTTACATTCTCTCTTGTCCTTGTCATCAACCTATCATTGTCCTCTGGGTTTTTTTTTTGCTACACAATGCAAGAATGCTCTGGTTTATCTTGTCTTCACAATCCTCACCTCTGTAGCCATTTTCCTCTATGACTGCTGCCTCATTTCTCTTCTTTCCTTCACCTCCAAATTTATTGAATACTCAGTGTACAACCATTGTCTTGAGTTTCCCTTCTATACGAATATCCCAGATTTAATTCAATTTTGCTTTCTCTCAGCTCCTTTGAGATTGCTGTAGACAAAATCTCTGACGTCTTTATGGATAAGGGCCTGTGAGTAATCCTCTTGACCTGTCTGCTCCTTTGACAGGGTAAATCATAACCACCTTCTCTAAATTTTGTCCTTCATTAGCTTTTGTGAAACTATTATTCCTTAGAATCATGGGGTTAGAAGAGACTACAAGTGTCATCTAATCTAAACCCCTGCCAAGATACAGGATTTGTTGTGTCTAAACCATCCGAGACAGATGGCTATCCAGCCTTTTTTTGAAAACCTCCAGTGAAGAAGCTTCCACAACCTCCCGAGGCAGTCTGTTCCATTGTCCTTCTGTTCTTACAGTTAGGGAGTTTGTCCTGAGATTTAATGTAAATTAGCTATGCAGTAGTTTGAACCCATTGCCTCGTGTCTTGCTCTCTGTGGCAAGAGAGAACAACTTTTCTCCATCCTTTTTTTTTGTCAGCCTTTCAAGTATCTGAAGACTCTTATCATAGCCCCTCTTAATCTCCACTTTTCCAAATTAAACATACCCATTCCTTCAGCCTTTGCTCATATGACTTGCATTCTGCCCATTGATCATCTTTGCTCGCCTCTGGATCCTTTTCAATTTTTCTACGTCCTTTCTATTCATTGGTGACCAAAATTGGACACAGTACTCCAGCTGAGGCCTAACCAGTGCCAAGCAGAGTGGTACTGTCACCTCCCATGACTTGCAAGCTTTGTATCTGTTAACGCAACCTAAAATTGCATTTGCTTTTTTTGCAACAGCATCGCATTTCTGACTCATGTTGAGGCTGTGATCTACCACAACTCCCACATCCTTCTTATCAGTGCTGCTGCCAAGCCAGTTTTCCCCTATTCTGTATTTGTACATTTGTTTTTTTTCTTCCCTAAGTGTAGCACCGTAGATTTGTCTTTGTTGAATTTCATTTTGTTGTCTGTAGCCCAGTTCTCCAATTTATCAAGATCCCTCTGAAATTTAGCTCTATCCTCAAAAGTATTGGCACCCCCCCCCCATCTTTCTGTCATTTGAAAACTTAAGCAGTATGCTCTCCTACCTACAGCTAGGTCATTAATAAAAATGTCAGACAACAATGGACCCAGAACAGATCCCTGTGGAACCACACTTGAGACCTCCCTTCAATCTGACATTGTTCCATTCATAGTTACTCTTTCTTTGGAGTTTTTTAACCAATTTTGTCTCCTCTTAATGATAGTTTTGTCGATCCCGCATTTCTCCAGCTTACTTACCAGAATGTCATGTGAGAATGTGTCAGAAGCCTTGCTGAAGTGCAGGTATATTATGTCCACCACATATCCTCTATCCACCAAATCAATTACCCTTTCAAAGAAGGAAATCAAGTTGGTTAGGCATGATTTGTTCTTGGTAAATCCATGCTAGCTGCTAGTGATTACTCCTTCATCCTCCAGGTATTCGGAAATTGAATATTTTAGACATTGCTCTCTCTAGTTGCTTCCCAGGTATCAAAGTCAGGCTCACTGGTCTGTGGTTTCCCAGCCCCTCCTTTTTCAAGGTGGGCACTATGTTAGCCCTTCTTACAGTCTTCCGAGATCTCTCCTGTCATCCATGAGTTTGTAAATATTATTGCCAGGAGCGCCAAGATTTCTTCAGCTAATTCGTCCAGTATCGCTGGGTGAATAGCATCCAGCCCCACTGATTTGAATTCATTCAAATTGGTTAGAAGATCTCTGATCTGTTCCTTCTTTTTGTCGTGCATCTTTGGCCATTATGTGTGTCTTTTTTGCTGGGTATACCTCTTCTCCTTTCCGATCCTCTGTATTTGACAATGTTCAGTCATTGGCTCTTTTTGCAGGTGATTTCATATGATCAGGCAGTTTCAGTGCCATATTTACTTTGACTCCCCAATCTACCTTTCCATGCTTCATTGGTCTTCTTCAATCTAATCTCATATTTAAGCTTGTGTCTCCGACATTTCTCCCTGGAGATCTCACTTCCAATTGCATTAGTTATTACT
Organism: Chelonoidis abingdonii; assembly: GCF_003597395.2. Taxonomy (NCBI): domain Eukaryota; kingdom Metazoa; phylum Chordata; order Testudines; family Testudinidae; genus Chelonoidis; species Chelonoidis abingdonii. The sequence continues at coordinate 52,016,448 of NC_133769.1, read as the reverse complement.
TGCAGAATGACCCCAACACACTACCGGTCCCAAATTTCCCTAGAACTGTCTGCTCTGAAATGGAACACTTTAGAAAAATGAAAAAGGTTCATTGCTCCTTTAAGGAGACAAAAGTACTGCTTATTATTTAAAATTGACAATGCCTTCCATTCAAGCACAGCACAAGGTTGGTTTAGATTAAAAGTAAAACAAGTTTATTCAATCAAAAAAAGAAGTTTTAAGTGAGTTCAAGTACAAGGGATAAAGACAGAGTGATTACAAGCAAATAAACATAAAATATGCTTCCCAGTAGCAAAGACTTAAAAAGCTACAAATTTCTTAACAATCTTTTTCTTTCCAGCCATGGCTGACTTTTTGTCAATCAGGACATTTTACAGCAGTTTAAGGTACTGGTTTTCCTTGTCTTTGTAAGTGAAAAATCTTTGTCTGAGGAGGTTTTGCACTTACATTCTGTTGCCTGAGATTTCAACTCCCTTGGTTGAAAGATCCATCTTTCTCAGCTTGCAAGAGCTCTGTCCCTTTTTGTCTGTCCATTGATGGAGGCTAAGATGGTGTCTTCTGTTTCCTTAGATCATTGCAAACTCACTGTTTTGTCCCAGATTCAGGGTTGACCTATGCTGTTCTTCCCTTATGCTGGATTTCCCATCCATCTGCTGATTTCTGTGTGAATGGGGCTTCCATTATTTTTTGTCACACCTTGCTTAATTTCATCAGTGTCCTCCTGTTTCTCCCTTTCTTGGTCACAGCCTTTAAAGCATAACATTAGTGAGTATTTATAATGTCTCATACATTTCACAATTGTTTGAATTTGTGTGTCACAGGTGTTCATAGAAGACAGTACTTGATACACTTTTATAATACAGTAATATTGTATACAATCAGTTGATTCAATTGCTTATCATTTGAGGTTCAGACCCCTGCAACAGGCTATTTCTCCCACTTGCTAGGTTGATGGCTCTGTTTGCCTTTTATATTACTGTACCTTCATTGTCTCTGCTTAGTGAGTAGGCTGGTCAGTATGGACAGCAGGTTTCATAGGCTATGGGAGGCTGTGCCTCCCCAAACAGCCAGGTGTGGCTCTGCCCCTGCTTCCTACATCTCCAGTCTCCCTGTGGGGTGGCCCTGGCTTGGGCCGTGGCACCCACCCTCCTATTGCTCTGGAGATGGAGGGGGGTGTGGCTGTGCTGCCTACTCTCTCGGTTCTCCGGGGAGCTAGGGCTTGGGGCAGGGGCTGGTGGCTGCAGTAGAGAGGGCTCTGGGCTCCTTCAGAAGTGGGGGGGGTTCAGGTGGAAGGGGCAGCTCTGGGGGCTAGCCTCCCCAGCTGATGGTTCATATGGTGACCATGCTGGTCAGACAAACAAATACACATTCTTTTGTCTAGGGCAGACTGGGCTTATGTATTGCTTGCCAAACACATTTTAAGAATGTAATTCTAGCACGTATCCTTCTCTTTATGCACACCCCATACATACACCAATGATCATTGAGTTATTAGTTTTCCAGTGATATTACATAACATCTTTAGGGAGTACATCATGACAGTGTTAGGTGTAGTGAGTATTTCAGGTCTTATGAATTGCTGGCACAGATAGTGAACCACCAATGGGTCTCCGTGTCACAACTAGATTATGTTGTTTAGATTATGAGCTCTTTGGAAAAGGGTCTTCATCTTCTGTATATAGAAAACATAGTTTTCTCTCCCCTTCTAGGTGTAAGAAGTGGACAATGGAGGAGGACAGTGTTTTCTTCTGTGTCAGTGAAACACATGGCATTCTATGGTGCTATGAAGAAGATAATTTTTTGTGTAAATAAATTTACTATAAATTATCATATGGAGAAAGCTGTGAAGATTAACAAATAAAATGAAGTATAGCCAAAATTAGATAGTATGGTGGAATACAGTGAGACAAGACTGCTGCTCTAGATACATGTACATGGAAAATGAGGTTTGAGGCATGCATCTCTTTTTAAAAGTGCATATTTTTACTTCATATGATCAAATATTTTAGTAAATGTACATTAAATATTGTATTTGTATTGCTTTATTATCATTGTACTTACTGTATTGTTACAATAAAGCATCCCAAAATATGTCATTAGAAGACTTCTGGTTTATTGCACAGCCCTTGAGGTGGCTGGCATCCAGGACCATGAAAATTATTCTGAATATCTTTTGTAAATTTCCACTTGCTTACAATCCCAATCCAGGCTACAAAGGACAGCCTTATAGAGGGAATGTATATTGCATATTGTTTGACTGTTACACCTGTATTATCCTGGGGCCTAATAAAGAAATGTACAAGATTAGTTATTCTTGACAACTCTGTTATTTAAAATGTATGTATTCTTTCTGTTTATTCATAAATGCATTTATTAGGCAATGAAGAATGGATTGGTATACACAACATTTATATTCTGGAAAGTAGGTGTAGTAATTCATGAGCCATAGTTGAGTACATTAATCTGCCCCAGTTATCCAGAAATGAAAAGTAATAGTTCATTATACAACAAGTGGAACCTCCCAGCAAATCAGAACACAGAACTAGCATATGATCATCTGTATCCACCTCAACCACATTCTATACATAATTAATTTACTTCATCTCTGCTTTCTGATTGAATCAGTGATTGTATATGCGTTGATGAATAGACATCTTAACATAGTACACTTTTCTTCATTCTATTGCATTTCAAGTTTTCAAACACAAAGCGAATTAGTATAGAAAAGTTTTGTCAATCAAATGGAAGGGAAAGTTATTACCTGGAAATCTTAACTCTGCATTCCTTTTGTGTGTAGAAGAAAAAGGAAAAACATTGTAGAACTAAGTTAATTGAGCTATACTGGGGACAAAGTATGAAAACTTTATTATCCTGTGATGACATTTCATGATATGATGGAGTACTTTCCTTCCTCATCATTTTAGGATAGTGGACAAAACCAACTAGGATATGTTCTTCAGCTCAACATCTTTGAGTGGTGAGACTGAGAAATGACCATAAAAAATGGTAATTATTGCACAGGTTAAGAACAATGAGACTTACTTCTGTACCAGGTAAATTAATTGAAACAGTAATTAAAGTTTAAAAATATAAAACACTTACATGAAACCAGTATTGTTGGGGCAAACCAGCATGACGTCTGTACAGGATTATTATGCCTCTCGAATCTTGTAGAATTCTTGAGTGTGTCTGTAAAATAGTAGATATAGGAGAACAATAGATAGAGTTTATTTGGAATTTCAAAAGGAAACGGTATACTTGTGGGTGAGTGATGAAGTTCTGTGTTACAAATTGGTAAGAGAGAGTAAACAAAGAGTAGCAATACATGGTCCAAATGGTAGATGTTTGTTAGTAGGATTCCCCAAAGATCTGTGCTGAGACTGGCATTTAACGTAATTATTAATGGTAAACAGAGAAGTGGTCACATTTTTGGAAGGTACAAAATAATGTAGGTTAATCAAGAGTAGTACTGTGCAATGCTATGGCAGGTAAAATTCAGTGTTGATAAGTGTAAGGTGATGCATGTTGGAAAAGAACCAGTTTGAACTACTCATGTACATTCTGGATTCAAAATTAACTGTAATTATTCAGGAAAAATCCATAGGTGTCCTTTTGGACAGCTAATTGAAAGCATCTGCTCAATGTGCAGTCATGGTCAAAAGAGTGAAGAAGATGTAAGTTTTATTAAGTAAAGCATAAGAATAATACTGAAAATATTAGAATGCAATTATATAAAGTGATGGTATGCCCTCAGCTTGAATATTGTGTGCAGTTCTATAAAAGCAGCAGAGATCCAGACTAAAACGGCTACCCCTCTGATACTGTGCAGTTCTAGTCACCTCATCTCAGAAAGAATATTGCAGAAATAGAAAAGATCCATTGAAGGGCAACAAAAGTGATTGGAGGCATGGAAATGCTATTATGTAAGGAGAGATTAAGAAGATTTGGTCTGTATAGTTTGGAGAAGGGACAAATAAGAGGTGATATGAGAAGAGGTATATAAAATAATGAATGGCTTAGAGAAGGTAAATTGGGAGCCTCTATTTACTTTCTCATAAAACTGGAACATGAGGACATTCAATTAAACAGAGAGACAATAAATGAGAGACTGGTAAAAGGAAGTACGTCTTCAGGCAGCACGTTTAAGTGTGGGAACTCACTGTCCTAAAATATCATTGGTTTTGAGAGTTTAGCATGTTTTAAAAAAAAAATAGATGACATGTTTATGTGAGTAGTTAGGACCCCATACTCACATAATATAAATAAAAAGCCATAAACCGTCATGCCATGCAGCAAAACCTTCCACTAACTACCTGGGGCTAGAAAAATACTTTATTGACCTTTTATTCCACAGTGTCCACTTACAGCTTCCTTTGTAGTGTGCGGTACTTGTCCCTGCTGGAGATGAATGTGAACCATTTGTCTTATATGATATGGCAGTTTTTAAAGTTGATCATGTTTTATACTATAGGTACATTTATAAATTATTTAAACACTGCACAAACTTTTTTAGTATTAAGTGGGACCCTGTGTAAAAAACAAACAAACCAACTTTGTTTAATTAGACTAACACTACTATATTGAACTTTGTGCAGAAGTTTGTGTAGATAGGCATCCCCAGTAGTGGTGAATTACCAAGGTTCTTAATTATAGTGATAATTAGATCATCTTGCATATTTTAGATTTACCCCTGTTAAGATACCAATAAGTGACAGAATTACCTTCTATGTATGAATGGTGGTTAGATATTTTTTAAAAATTCACTGGATCCAGAGAATGTTTATTTTTTTTTCTAATGGGCAGAAAAATAAGTTTTCTAACTTTTTGCTTGATTTTTAATTAATTTTTAACTTTGCTGCTTCTTCCATTTCTTGATTCATTACCTCTGAGTATTTTCCTCTAGTGCTTGCTATTCCTTCCTCATAACTAAATGTCTTTTCTTTTTACTGGCTTCTTAAATCCTTTTGCATTGCCTTTTGCTTTTCTTTCTTTAATCTTTTTCCTTCTGTTTAATTTTTAAATCCTTTGCCCTTTATCTTTTTTCAGTCTTTTAGTTGCTTTCCCCTCCTTTGATTTTCTCTTAAATATTACTGTTTCTTAACACTGTCTTCTTTCACTGGTTTTGTTTTTGTCCTTTTAACTTTTTTAAATTTATTTTTCTTCTGCTGTCACACGAGGTAAAACTCACAAATAGCACCAGTGGAATTAAAAAGCAAAACAAAACCAGAAAAGATTCAGCTATGTTCTGGAGAGAGATTAGTTATTCCTCTGCTTACTGAATAGAGAAACCCTATTTACTTCAATGGGCACTGAAACATTTTACCAGAGCCTTTCCCTCCCCAATACAATATCCTATGCTTCAAAATAAAAACAATTATCATTTTCCTATTTCAAGGTAATATACTGTTTGCTTTTTCCCCTTCTACTCCCTCAAAGACTCCCTTCATCTGCATAAAAGTCCACAAACTTCTCTTCATGTAATTTAATCCTACTTTGAATCCAAAATTTATTGAATGCACACGTTGGAAAAGTGAGCGTTTCTCTCTCTAGTCTATTATGAATGTCATCTTTTTTTTATTGGTTACTTTGAAAAAACACTGCATAAGTGAATGGTAGTGTTGATTTACAAAATGTTAATTTTCAAAAAAAAATGTAGCACAGTTCAAGGACATAGCTATTTAGGTGGAGAGAGTACAGAAATCACATAAATATTTATTGTCACATAAATTAACAGAATAATCTTCAGGTGTGAAACTAGCACTGACCACATACTTGAAAAATGACACTAACTTGTTTTTCTTTGAAATTCACAGTTAAGTTCTATTTACTAATTAAATGAATAGCGGAGGAAGTCTATAAATAGGGTTAGTGTTAGAATCCAGGAAAAATTTAAAAAATGTCGAAAATATTATTCAAGTTTTTGTAGAAATTTGTGAAATCTTCCTATGTGTATTTTTAAATAGGGCTGTAGCACTCTGACATGGTCAGTCTCTCGTATTTGCTGACAGTTTCTAAATAAAGTTGTTGTTAGTCTAGTTTTAAAAGAGAGTGGCAGATTTTTCATGAGCAAATCTTATCAAAGTTCCAGGTATTTTTGCTTATTTCCAATAAACAGCAAATTGGAGCTTCCAAGAATAGATTGGAGTTCAATCTACTGTTCTGCAAGTCTGTAAGAAGTTGCGCATTGTAAAAGTATTTGAGTGTCAAGTGTATGTCTTTATTCCAACTTGGACAGAACTGTGTAAAAGCATCTGAGAACAAGAAGTTGTGTGTCTATATTTCACTGAAACGCCTTTATCTTTAGCAAAATATCAGTAGGGGAAAAAGAAAATTTTTAAGTGATGGTTGGTTAGAGCTCTAAAGTGCTCTCTGGCAGAATGTAATAGTAAAGTCTTGCTTTGGAAAGGTAGTAAACGAAGAGGGTATTTCTGAAGAGAGAGCATAAAAGTAAAGGTCCATATCCTATGTGCTAAATAAGAGCTGTGGACATTCAAAGACCCTGAATCTAGGTTGTTTCTATTGTCTGTGATATTGTGTGTGAAGATATGAGGCTGTGGTGCTGCGTCCTCACCACTGCTCTGTTGTGCATGCCTGCAACCTATGCTATATTGCAGGTATTCCACCAGCCCCCTTCCACCAATGGCATTGCAGGGGTGGGACTGCACAGCAGCTGTGCGGACTTCTTCAGCTTTGTTGTCACCCTGGGCATCAGAAGAGGAGGAGCTGTGGGTCTCTCAAGCATATAACAAGATTAATCTGTGGGCTGAAAAGAGGATTTTGCTCAAGTACCATAAACAGCAGGGCTCAGGTACACATTTGTCAGAAACTTTAACTGAACGTACTTATTTAAAAAAGCATATGCTTTAGAGGTTTTTACAAATGTCTACTTACTATGAAAAATCGCAGCGCAAGTGACAAAAATTGAGTATTTTGCACAGGAGTAAGTGAGCAGTTGTTAATTACTAATCTTAATCATCAAGTAATTTTGGCTTAAAAGTGATAATTTTGTAAGGTTATTACTATAGACTCTAGCATTCATTGTGGTATGTATCTGATGAAGTGGGTATTCACCCATGAAAGCTCATGCTCCAAAACATCTGTTAGTCTATAAGGTGCCACAGGATTCTCTGTTGCTTTTACAGATCCAGACTAAGACGGCTACCCCTCTGATACTGTGGTAGTGATTTCTTTGCTGTGATTTAAAAAAGCTGAAGTGTACTCATGTAGGAGAAAGAAGTTGGTGGAATCGTGATTACCATGGTGATTTATAATTATTAAGGATAATAACCCAACTGTCCATTGCATCGGGGGATGACATGACAAGATATAGCTTTGTTTACATTGGGACTGAATTTATGAATTCAGCTTCCTGTCCTAAAGTTTTTTCTTTGAAGTTTAAGGAAGACAGAGGATTGTTGACAAATTTTAGGCATCATGATAGTAACCAAGGACCTGATAACAGCATAAGCTGCCTTAGATTCTCAGTACAACATTTTGTATATATTTTTAATTTACAAATAAGCCATCGTTGGTCCCTAGACTAATTTTTGTACTACGCTATGTGATATTCTGAGAACATTACAGAACCAAGACTGATATTACATGAAAGAGAGAAGATAGCTCAAAAATTCTATAATACTTTCTTTGTGGTTCATAGACCACAGCTTTTTTAGGGCTCACTTATGGCTCTGTTTTGGTTACTGAAAGGTTTCTCTAAAGATTCATGCACAGCAGCCAGTCTTTTTCTTTTTATGTTTCTTTCTATCACAGTGATTATTTAAATTAATTTACATTATTGTAAGATTGCATGTTTTTAAAAGGAAAATTCAAACTAATTTTGATTTGCTCACTAAGGGCAGAAATTTAGGAATTTCAGATTAACTTGCTGATCATCATTACTGACCTAAAAGAGCCAAATGACAGGGTCGGTGTTTTACTTCAGCAATACTCCCTAATAATGATTTATTAATATCCTTTTACTACATCTGAATTCTTGCCTGCTCTGTTTAATATGGTAAACATATGTAATTCTCTTCTCCACATGAATAGAATTTTATCTCTCAGCATAAAATTCTATCATTGCTTTCTAGAAATGTCTTAGAAAATATTAAGTAATCATGAGGGTTATTGTTAATTGCATCGGCTTTAATTTGTTACTTTAAATGGTCTAATTATTTCTTCATGAGGTTATCAGGCAACTCTGAAATAGGACCTCGCTGCAAATTAGCCCCTTGGGCCAGGTTACTTATTTTGACCCAAACTTTATTTGAATGTTATGATTAAAAATAACTGAAGAATAAATACATTTTAATAATGTTCTTTAAATGTATAAGACTTAATACCATCTGAAGAAAATGTAAAAGTAACAGTTGTGTCTAGTTATAATTGTGAAGCTCTGGCTATAATTATTTTGGAGCGTGTACACTGCAACTAAACCCATAAGTAGATTTCAGATAATATACATAATTTTTCCTTTTAAATTCCCCTTACATACATGAGTATGAGGGTATAGATGGTCTTACTTTAATACTGTAAAAGCTTGAACATTATTTCAGAAGTCCTCTTTGTAGGGTGAAAGTTCTGTTTAGGTAAAATAATGGTGAAGGGGGAAGTGAGGAGGCAGAGAGTATCAGGAACTCAGCTACCTTCAGGCCTGGTCAACTAGCAACCCAGTGAGCTCAGCAGGGACCAATAAACCTTAACTAAGTTATTGTTCTCCCTGATTGGTCAGAAAAGGCAACAGATCACCATTTAAGCCCTGTAGTAATAGAGGCACAGCAGCTGTTAAAGGGGTTCAACTCTGCAGCTGTGCTAGACCTACTTTGTCTAGCTGTTCTCCAGCCCTTGTCTGTTCCTCTCCAACCATAGTCCCTGCCTATCTCTGAACTCCTAATTCCTGACTCTGACACTGGCTTTTCTCCTGACCTCACCTTTCATTCTGCCCTTTGATTCGGCTGTGACTAAAAATAGGCCAGACTCCTGCTCCAAACAGTGGGTCACACCGCCTACACCTCAGTGTGTGACTGAGGAGAAATCCATTGAAAAATTGGAGTGAAAAATGGTGGAGAGTGGAACAAACAATTACAAAGAATTCTGTTCTTATTGGAATGCCTCAGAAGCTGCCTCAAACTTCAATGCAAATAGAGACTGAGTTTGTGTTTCCCAACAGCTCACTGGATAATTGTGCTGCCTGTTGTGCATAGCTTCATGCCAGACAGAGCTCAACTGAGAAATGTCTTGCTATCACAGTTCAGGATCTAGGACGTTTGTATATCTGATGGAAACAACTTATTAGAACCAATAGTTAGCCAATAGACAGCTTGGGTCATACTTTAGGAAGGATGTGGACAAATTCAAGAGGATCCAGAGGAAAGCAACCAAAATGATAAAAGGTTTAGAAAACCTGGCCTGTGAAGAAAGTTTAAAAAGAAGAAAAACTGGGCATGTTCAATCTTGAGAAAAGAAGACTGAGGGAGGACCTGATAACAGTCTTCAAATATGTTAAAAGCTTTTATAAAAAGGATGGTGATCAGTTGTTCATGTCCACTGAAGCTAGGATAAGAAGTAATGGGTTTAATTTGTAGCAAGGGAGATTTAGGTTAGACATTAGGGAAAACTTTCAAATTGTAAGGCTAGCTAAGCACTGTAATAGGCTTCCAAGAGAGGTTGTGGAATTCCCATCACTGGAAGTTTTTGAAAACAAGTTGGATAAACATCTGTCAGGGATGGTCTAGGTTTACTTGGCCCTGCCACAGAGTAGGGGGGATGGACCTGATGACCTCCTGAGATCCCTTCCAGCACTACATTTCTATGATTCTATCCTAGGAAAGTTGGGTTTGAGGGCAGAAACAAAATAAATATAATTAAAGTATTTCTAGTTCCCATTGTTCCCATGTGCTTTCAGTAGAGTGAGTAGCACGAAGAGTCTTACATTTTGCATCAAGATGGGAAACAACAGAGTATCCCTGGTTTAGTGGCAGCTGGGAAAATCTTACACATTTCATCAGCATAAACTGTAGTACTATGTAAGTGGATGAGGAGCCCATGACTCAGGATAGTAACTATATAGAAACATTTTATAGGTGATGGCAGTCCTGCACATTCTAAGAACCTTCAGAATGTCATCCCAAAACAGCGTTTCAGTTTCAAAAAGGCTATCAGACAGCCATGTTCTGTATGATTTTTCAGTGAGACACTAGTTTTCATTTCTTTGTTGAAGAAACACTGTATTCTAGTGTCTAACCTGTCATAGTGTCTAATCAGACATTTTTGGCTGAAACTTATTTAATGTGAAGGAGAATAAGTTCATAGACCCTATTCTAGTGTTGATGTTTCTTTTCTCTATTTCTCTAAACAAGAAACAACTGCTCATCCATTCCTGACATAAAGGAAAGACTACTTTTGCAAGAGATGCCTTCTCCTTCCACTGAGAAGGAAGGCTGCTTTCTGATAGAACTGTCTCTCTACAGAGGCATAGCGTTTCTGAGTCATTGTCTCAGGCATTGGCTTTGTGGAAGGTGTCTGCCAGAAGGACTTGAAACTTAAGGTGAAACTTCCCTGACACCTCTGCCTATTAGACACACGAATAATCTCCCCAAGGCTATGCCAGCCCTTTCTGTACTTGGGATTATGTTTTCCAATGTGCCTTACTTGGCACTTATCAACGCTGAATTTGATGTGCCGTTTTGTTTGTCCAGTCACCCAGTTTAGTGAAATTGTTTGTAACTCTTCACAGTAAGCTTTGGACTTATTATCTTGAGCTATTTTATATTGTCTGCAAATGTTCGCTCCCCTCACTGTTCACCCCCCTTTCCAGATTATTTATGAATATGTTTAACAGCACTGTTCCCAGTACAGATCCTGGGCCACTATTTACCTCTGTCCAGTGAAAACTGACTATGTATTCCTACCCTTTTCCTCTGATCCCATGACTGCTTACTTTGCTTAAGAGCCTTTGGTGTGGGACCTTGTCAAAATCTTTTCTGAAAGTCCAAATGCACTGCATCCACTGGATCACCCTTGTCCTCATGCTTATCGACACCCTCAAAGAATTCTAATAGATTGATGAGGCATGAGTTCCCTTTACAAAAGCTGTGTTGATTCTTCCACAACGTATCGTGTTTATTTGTGTGATAATTCTACTCTTTACTATAGTTTCATCAGTACTGAAGTTAGGTTTATCAGCCCTCTTATTGCTAGAATTGCATCTTGGGCCTTTTTAAAAAAAATAAGCATTACATTGGTTACCCTCCAGTAACATTGTTTCTTAAAGTCTTCACTGAATATTTTAGTTTAAAATAATAGACAAATCAACTATATAAGAAAGCATGCAATTTGTATTTCCAAATTTCTCCCATCTTGAGATCATGGATAGAAATGATTTGGTAGCTTGCCTGCACTCTATTTCACGTTCTTGAAGGAAACCTCATAACAGGAACTGTCAAACTTTTAAAGTTTCGTCACTGTATCCACATCACAGTAAACTCCATCCTTAATTGGCACACTTGTTACCTGTGTTAGCTGAGAAGCCAAGATATGAGTGGGCTTGGAGGGCAGCTGCTTCCATCCATTAATGAGACAAATTGGCTGTATAGTTTAGGGAGACTTCTATTGCCTCTGCCCTGGTACACCTGCTCTGTGGATAAATAGTGGATTTCACTTTCTAGTTTTGTCAGTGTGACAACTTTCACAAGCACCATATTCCTTTTAATAATAAAAGTACACTCCCCATTACCTCCATTGCCCGTAGAAATTGTTTACTCTTCATTAGCCAGGCAACTGGGAAATAAACTGGACCTGAAGTTGGTTACTGCAGTGCAGTGCAGAGTTCTGCATTTGCAGGCTTTTTTATTTTTATTTACAATTGCAAATTCTTATTTTTTGTTAAGAAGGTTGCTTCTAAATTTGGCTTGGGTTGCTAAGTCACATTTCATAAACAATGCCACACAGCAAAACTGTATAGCTCCTTCAATTGTAGTATGAAATCAATTGTGACCTGAAATAGTACAGATCAGTTAAAGATTTTGCAGGGACTGGTTTTAGTTCTATCTTTGTTTAACTTTTTATGAACTAGAAGTTTGAGTAAATAGCATCTTAGGGCTGGTCAGCTCTGGGAATTTACATTGGCATAGCTATGTCTCTCAGGAATATGAAAAATGGTGTGTACAGTGCGAAGTCAGCGAAAGAATTCTTCGATGAGAGAACCCCTCCCATCACTGTAGCAAGTATCTACATTGAAGCACTACAGTGGTGCAGCTGCAGTGATTTAATTGTAGACATACACTTAGGATATTCAATTGGGAGGAACTGCAAATACTTCTTGGGACAGATTAGTTATATAAAGGGATGTAGGGTTTGTCTATGTGGGGACATCCAGGAAAGTTAATCCGAATTAACTAAAGGTGTCAATTTGAAGTGCATTAGTTAAACTACTGCACTTCAAATTGACACTTTTAGTTAATTTGGATTAACTAAAGTTAAAGTGCGTTAGTTAAACTACGAGGTGTATGAGGTGCCCAGGGAGGGGTAGGACCTCTGATGGGGACTTGTCATACCCCTTCGGGGGTGGTCCATCCACTTTGGTCTTCACCTGTCACTCAGCTCTCACTTGTGGCTCCAAGTAGCTGCAGCATGCGCAGTGGCCACACCCCAGGCAACGGCTTCGACAGACCGGCTAAACCAGGTGAGTGTAATTGATGGAACTCAAACCCTCAGTGAATTGGGGATATGCCTACCCTGCATGCAACGTCAGCTCCGGCGGACTGGGTGAAAGAGATCACTAAGATCCAATAGCCAAGAAGGTGGTTCTGCAATGCTTTGTGGACAACGAAGGGCTTGACGAGGCATGAAAGACGCCATCCACTGCAACCAAAGAAGTTACCAGTCGTGACGATTTTTCGTACCATTGGTGTCTGGCTTCTAAGGTCGAGAGAGTGGGATTGCTCCCGTGCAACAGCTCTACCACTTAAAAAGCTTTCACGCACAGGTGCTGTGCAAATTATCAAACATCATCATCATACCACCCAAGTCCTATGGCGATGGAGGAGGGGCAAAGTGACAGGTTGAGGTTACCACTGGGAGTTGTAGTCCCAATCCTGCACACAGGCGGCCTGTGGATAGGTGGTCATCCAGCTCTGTACCTGGGGCAGCAGAGTTGCCCGGCAGCATCCCAGGCATCTGAGCAGGCCTCTTCAGGACAGCACTGCTCACCCTAGTAAGGGAGGGGCCTAGAAAAGGTGGCCTAAAAATTGTCTGCCCTACAACAACTGGCTTTGTCATCATCGGATCGATGGACTACCAAGAGTTAAACTACATTAAATCCCTGGTTACCTTTTCCAGACCTAAAGAAGAGCTCTGTGAAGCTCAAAAGCTTATCTTTTCCACCAACAGAAGTTGGTCCAATAAAAAATACTTCCTCAACCACCGTGTATCTGGGGACCAACATGATGACAACAACATTACAAACAGAATGAGGTTTGTCTTGGAAAAAAACAAGCTAATATGTATTGGGAAACATAATCCAAAACAGAAAGATGTATGTCTAAGTAGAAATTTGGTCTCAATCCTGCAAAAAAACAAAAACAAACCTGCACTCCAGCAAGCTTTACTGACTCATTTCCCTCACTGTTCCATCAAAGTCTGTTGACTGTCAGGGTGCAGTATAAGGCTCATTTATTGTCTCAAGCTTTTGCTAGAAATGGTAGGGATTATGAAGAGAATGAAGAGAGATTCTAAAGGATGGAGTCTAATTAGCTTGACATTGTTAGTGATTTTTGTTTCTAAATTCTATTATTGAAATAAATTCAGTAAATTGCTTACTTCTATCTGAGGCCTCCAAATTTTGATGCTAAATGTTGGAAATGAGACTGCAGAAGCGTAAGGGAGTTTATCATGTTTATCCATCCTCCAGTTTTGCAGGATTTTAAACATAATAGGCCAGATTCATTCCTCATGTGCCTAGTAACAGACCACTCCATTTGGGCTGTTATTTTAAGTCTCTGTAAGATTTGTATTATCCACCATTCAGAAAACTACAGGTGGCCAATAAAAACCTTAATAGAGTCTAATTTTCAGTGCAGTTTCTACTGACTTACAGTTTTATCTTCTAAAATAAATCAAAAGTAGCCATTCCATTTTGAGACATATTTAAGTGGCAAATTGATTCCTGTTGAGCTATTTCCTTTATGTGTCAAATTACAAAGTTTGTTCCTTTGGATATTTTGTTAACCTAAGAGGTTCCTTTTTGTGTGTGGATGTTTTCTATTGTATCTATGCTGTTTTGTCTTTTTTTCTAAATATTCTGATATATGGAGATTCTTGTCTTTTTGTAAATTTTGGGTGTCTTTTTTAAAAAAGATGAATAAAATGCTAACCATAAATGTAACCAGTCTCAAGCACTGAGATCCAAGAACCCAGAGTGCATAAATATATTGTGAATTTTGGCATTGACAAGTATTTTTTAACTGCATCTTCTAATCTAAATAAAATAATATTTCAAAATGTTTTTAATAGTTTACAGTCAAATAAGATTGAGAAAAAATATATATAACCAGTGATCCTGTGATATTATAGTTTTTAAAATGAAAATACTATAATAAGTTAAACAGAAGTATACAGTTGCCAAACACTGTTCCATACTATCCCATTAACCTTCAAATCCTTCTTCAAGGCCTCTTCTTCGTTGTTCTCCACAAGAATTTAGCCAGTAGATGGGTAGCTGGAGGTCCTGGAAATTTTATCAATAGATGGATGGCTAGATAACATGATTTATTTCTGTCCTCCACCCCATTCTCTCCTACTTGTCTCTTAGTTTATAAGCTCTTTTGAGGAGGGGACTGAACTTGTGTAAGTATCAGAATAACAAGACATATCTGATCCAGTTTTCAAATATTGATACTACCCTGCATGGATGAACAAACAAGTGATGTTTATACTGAATAAAAACATTAATTATTTTGACCCTTGTCTCATATGTTTCCATGGACACATACCCTTTTCTGTAAGGTCTGAGGTGTTCAGTGCCGTGGCTACTTGCAAGCAGACACCCAAACGAAGAAACGGGCGACAACTGTGCATTTTCAGGATGACCAGCTTTTCAGAGATGCCCTAAGTAAATAATGGCTAGTAATTCCTGAAAGGAAAAGAATTTTCTTTTTTCTCAGAAAGCACCCAAGAATATATATTGATTTGCACAAAGGAGCAGAAGGTCCTTTTAGATCTTATGATAGCCGAAACTAGATATTACATACATACTTCAACAGTCATAGGTGCTGGAACTAGGAGTTCGGTGGGTGCCGCAGCACACCTTCACTTGAAGTGGTTTCCATTATATACAGGATTTAAAATGTGGTTCAATCATTCACAGCACCCCCACTATAAAAATTGTTCCAGCACCCCTGTTAACAGGTGAAGATTCTCAAGAAAACACTACTAATGAGGAAGAGGTACACAAGTTGGAAACCTGTCCTCAGAGGTACGACTTCTTCTGTTGTTCCCAGTCACCTCCCTCAGGTTCTCATATGGTTTGCTGGTTCACTATCCTATTACCTGAAGAGTGGCAAAGCATCCTCTCACAAACTGATGAGTATTAGAAGGAATTAAGCATGGATATCCACTCATGTTAATAACTATGCCATATAATAATTTTGATCAATCTTAAACCTCAACAAGTCTTTAAAATCTAGTAATTTAAAAAAAATTTGTCAGTCCACTTCTGTTTATTGGTGCAATTTAACTCGTTCCAAATGGAGAGTCAGAGTTTTCCATGCCCACTTTTTAATAATAATTTGTTCAGGTGGGGTAAAATCAAATCCATCTAAAACTGTTGAATAGGTGCACAATGTATTCCAGGGTAATAGTAGCCTCCAAAATAAAGTATTTCTACCAAGTACTATCTTACATTGATAGCCTTCTTAGAGGCCTATTTACAAATTCTGATTCTGGAACCTCAAAGAATATTTGCTTTTTATAAAGTCAAGCAGTCATATATGCTGACATGGAGATGGTGTGAATGTCAATATTACAAGGACAACAGTGCCTCTGGCTTCTGGAAGTTGTCTCCATGTGTGAGTTGTATTCATATAAAGGGGAAAGAGTCAATCTTTTCAAATTTAGAAAATTTAATACTGTTTTTAGAGTAAAATACATTAAAGTAGCTGATCTGCAAGTTTGTAGGTTTGCGTAAGATATTGCAAATTTGTGTGGCTTGTTCATGCTATTTATGTAGATGTAATGTCAATAGTCAGAAATATTAATGGTGAAATAGGCAAACTAACGGTAAAGGTGGGAGGGCATTGGATCATCACTGAACCCTTTTTTGTTTTATTCTTATCCTGTTATACCCGCACAAGGAACATACAGATGAAGGCATCTTAGTGTTTGCAGGTGATAGCATTATATGCAGTGAAAAGAAAGAAAGGATCCTGATAAATTCAGAAATGTATTGGGAAGATGTAGGCTCGAAATAAACAGAGGAAAAACAGAGTATATGTTATGTAATTTCAATAATGTGAACACTGAAAATTATCTTTGAAACTAGATAGGCAGACAGTACTGAAAACACAAAGTTTTAAGTATCTGGGTTCTAGAATACAGGAAAATAGGGAAATGAAGAACAAAATTAGAGCTAGGATAATAAATGCCTGGCTCAAGTGGAGAGAGACAAGTGGTGTAGTCTGTGACAGAAAGATACCAGTATGATTAAAAGGGAAAGTCTGTGGTTCTGATTGTTGAGAAGAAACGTGAGCAAATGGCCAAAGAAATACAAACGTTAAGATGGAGTAAGCAAGAAAGACTACATGAGGGAATGTGTATTTTAGAGACATGGAGAAGCTAACACCCATAAATGAAAAAATCAGGGAGTGCAGTCTCAGATGGTTTGATCATGTAAAGCACAGTCCTGAAAATTGTGTGGGTGAGAGAGTCAAACAGATCAAGACTGAAGCAAAAAGACAGAGAGGCTGACTCAGGAACAAGTGGAGGGATGTCTTAAAGAAAGACGTGTTATCATGTGGTGTGGTAGAGCAGCATTTCTCAAACTGTGGTCCGTGGACCCTTGGGGTCCGTGAGGGTACTCCAGGGCATCTGCAGGTCCCGATGATCAACTCCTCCTCCTCCCTCCCAGCACCTCCTGCACATAGGTGGGGGAGGAGTGGGGATGGGGTGCACTCGGGGGAAGAGGCAGAAAGAGGTGGAGACGAAGAGGAGCAAGGATGGAGCGTCGGTGGGAAGAGGTGGGGCAGGGATGGGACCTTGGGGAAAGAGGTGCAGTGGGGGCAGGGCCTGAGACTGAGCGCGGGGCTTGGGGATCCGCAAAAGTTTTTAAATCAAAACGGGAGTCCTCGGGTTGCTAAAGTTTGAGAACCGCTGTGACAGAGGATATGGCAATGAACAGAGCACTTTGGAGGAAGAAGACTCGTAGAGTGGATCCCATTTGATGGGATTAATTTAAGGATGATAAACCATCTTAATTAAAATTAGTTAGCCTAACTGTTTTCTTATTTAGCTAAATAAGTACAGTTATACAAATTGCAAGAAATAATGATCACACCTTTTTTCTGATTTATACAACGAATGCTTTCTGATATGCTGTATCACTACAGATATTGAAAGTTGGGTTCTTCAGGTATGTATCAGTGTGGATCTCACTGTAGGTGCACATGTGCTTCATATGTGTGACTCTAGAGGGTTTCTTTTAATAGCAATGTCCTTCGGAGCTGTGCCTCCTCATGCACTTTGTGCACTTCCTAACCCCACAAGGAGGCATAAAAGATGGGGTAGCTGTGACCTTTCCTCAGTTCTCTTTTACTGCCAGTGGCCCTATAGGTGGCAATGGATGTCTCTGACACTGCAGCTAGATCTATGATCACAGTGATGAAATTGCATTAGCTATTGTGGCTTCAGACAACTGGCATTCCTAGGAGGTGCAGGCCGTGAGCAAAAGCTGCTCAGTGAGAGGTTGGACAGGGCTCTGCACTCACTGAAGGACTCAGGCCACTATCTACTCTGTGGGGAGTTACACCTCCCTTTCTGTTCTGCAGGCCATATCATCCTCAGCCCCAGTCAAGACAATGGATGATAGCTTTATATCCCGGGCAACCTGAATAATATGCCAAGAAGTAAGTGAGATACAGCAGAGGGCAACAGCTCTCCTCCTCCTTGATAATGTGCCCTATTGCCACAACACATCAGTAAATTTGATGGGACTATTGGGAGCCATTTCCAATCCAGTCTAGAGAGCATGACTTTTGGAAGCCACTTCACCTCATTCCACCCGGCATACCTGCCATGACTTTAAACAGATGGTTGTTTGAAAACATCCCCCATGGCCACCCAAATTCACTTTTTACCCCTACTGACACCCCTTCCCTATCATTCTTCAGGAACTTTTCTCTTGAGAACTTGTTACAATCAGAAGAGGCCTGATTGCTTTGTCTAGGAGCCATAGAGGAGGATCCATCAGAGTTCAGTGAAATTCATAGATTCCAAGGCCAGAAGGGACCATTGTGATCATCTAATCTGACCTCCATAGAACTTCCCCAAAATAATGACTAGAGCATATCTTTTAGGGGAAAAAATGAATCTTGATTTAAATATTGTCGCTGATGGAGAATCCACCACAACCTTTGATAAATTGGTCCAATGATTAATTACTCTCACCATTAAAAAATTTACAACTTATTTCCATTGTGAATTTGTCTAGCTTCAACTTTCAGCCATTGTCTGGTGTTATACCTTTCTCTACCAGAATGAAGAGCCCATTATTAAATATTTGTTCCCCATGTACATATTTATGGACTGTAATCAATTCAACCCCTTAATCTTCTTTTTGTTAAGCTAAATAGATTGCACTCCTTCAGTCCATCACTCTACGTCATATTTTCTAATCCTTGAATCATTATTGTGGCTTTTCTCTGAACCATCACCAATTTATCAACATCCTTCTTGAATAGTGGGGAGAACTGGAGATTGTATTCCAGCGGTGGTCATCCTGGTGCCAAATACAATGTTAAAACGACTTCTCTATTCCTATTTCAGATTCCCTTGTTTATGCTCTTTTGGCCACAGTGTCACACTTAGAGCTCACATTCAGCTGATTATCCACAACAACCCACAAATCTTTTTCAGAGTCGCTACTTCCCAGGATAGAGTCCCTCATCATATAATAATGGCCTGTGTTTTTGTTCCCAAAAGTATATGTTTACATTTAGTCATATTAAAATGCACACTGTTTTCTTAGGCCCAGTGTACCAAGCAATCTAGATCTCTCAGAATCAGTGAAGCGTCCTCTTCATTATTTACTGCTCCCCCAATTTTTGTCATCTGCAAACTTTATAAGTTCCTATGAATCTTCCGGGGGCTGTTTGGCATCCTATTTCCATAACTGTTGTGCTATAACGATAGACAAGTGGCTGTTAGAAATCTTCCAGTGCTTTTCAATCAAGTTTACTTCAATACTTCCTCCAAACCCCCTATCAACATTCCTCTTCAGGGATCATTCTCATGAAGATATTCTCAGGCAGGAAGTGGATTCCCTCCTCCAGCAAGGAGCAATAGAGTGGGTATCTCTATACACCAGGGAAAAGACTTTTACTTGACGCACTTTTTAGTACCCAAAAAGAGCAGTTGGAGACTCAGTCTCAATCTCCTTAATCTCAACTGCTTTATTCACAAACTGAAATTTCACATAGTCACATTGGCATTAATAATCCCATTCTTGGAAAAGGACATATGGTTTACAGCCCTTGGTATGAAGGATGCAAACATTCTTCCCTCTTGCAGATGGTTTCTCAGATTCATGGCGGGCCTCAACCACTTTTGGTGCAGGATGCTCCCATTTGGTTCTGACACCACTCCAAGTGTCTTTACCAAAGTTTTCCTGGTAGCAGCAGCTCATTTCAGATAGAATAGCTTCACCATTTTTTCCTTGTCTCAATGACTGGCCTCTCACTGGCAGAACACTTCAAGTTTACCTGTCCACCTTATTAATGCTTCTTTTTATTCTTTCTAGGAGTCAGTGTGAACTTGGAAAAGTCTGTCCTCACTCCAGCACAGACAATAGACTTCATAAATTTGACTTTAGATGAGAGCTTATCTACCAAGGGACAAGTTTTGTGCTATGAATGACCTGATAGACCAGGTAATGCACAACCCTTGAGCTCCAGACAGAATTTTTCTTTCCGTTCTGGGACACAGGCCTTTATACATTTATGTTACCCTATTCTCTAGAGAGCACCTTCATTGCTTAAAGGTGTGACTCCAAAAAGCATGTTCACCAACCAAACACAGCATGAATATCATAGAACAATTTCTTCCAAAGTAATACCATATCTGTGTTGATGATGGCTGCCAGGTGAACTTGTATAGAACTGAGGGAGAGCCAAGCCATTTTGAGAGGAAGAAGATAGTCCTCTTATTTTGGACTATCTGTTGATTCAGGATATATTTGTTTCTGTTGTACCTAGATGGAAAAATGCCTCTGCTTACCTCAACAGCATTTCTTAGTGGAACCTTTTCTACTATTATTAAGATTGTTTGTACGGTGTCAAGTATGGACTAGTGTCATGCTGTAGGATCAGCTTGGAGTCGAGGTCAATTAGCCACATCGGGTTGGAGCAAAGTAAGCCAGTAGGGGTAAAATTAGTGGAAGAGAGGCTGGGCAAGAAGTCTAGATAGCAGCAGGGAACCAAGACCAGGACTGAGGCCAGGTGTCAGGAGCAGTACTGGGGTCAAGAACCAAGAATAAGACACGGTATTAGGAGTTTGTAGCAAGGTATGTTTGCAGCAGCAAGCTGGTGATCTGCCTACTTGCACAGACAGCATCCAGGTGTTTCCCCTAGGCCTTGCAGAGTGTGCCTCAGCCAATCATGGAATGTGGTAGTCTAAGCCAGACAGGACCTTTATGGGCAGGATATGAAGTGGTGCTTGGCCCCTCAAGGCTCACAGCCTGTGGATTGCTGCTCTGCCAGAGTTCGAGTAGTGGTATGGATACAGCAGTAGCTCAGGCACCAGCAGACCCAGATTCTAGCCCTGTGGATCCTCCCAATAAGGTGGTCTCAGAATTCCATCTCCCTGGGATTCACACTGGCACATACTCAGAGAAGAAATAATAGTACAGTAACTAACTGTAGTTCTATGAGATGTAGTCAGTGTGGATCCCACAACCCATCCTTTGTCCCTGCTTTTTGGAGTCCTCAGCAGCGTGGACTTTGAATTGTGTGGCTGTCTTGCCGATTATGCCCTCATCCAGAAGCAAGAGGAAGTGCAAGGTGCTTGTGTGCCCCTGATGGATGAGGTGTGTGCACAGCTGCAGTGGGATCCACACTGACTACAACATCTTGAAGAACCACAGTGACTGCAGAGTAAGTAACCATTCTTTTAAAAAGAAAAACAATAATGTCCTTTCAACTTTACCATTTTAGCCAAACGACATTTCTCTTCTCTCATTTATTACAATGTCAACAGCCTGAATCATGTATTTACAACCCACGATTGTCTCCTCATTCTGTGCACTCTTTGCACACTTTTTTCAGAGGGAATCAACAAAATTTCTAGGATTTCCCCACCTCACTTTTTTCCTTCCTCATTTCTCTCCTCTCCACCTGATACCTTTGAATCTTTCTCCCCATCAGTGACCTTGAGGTATTCTACCTTCTCTCCACGTCTGACCCTTCCAGCTGCCTGTACATCCCATCCCATCTGACCTCTTTCTTTTCCTTCAGTATCAATATTTTCTGCTCCTTCTTCTCATGATATAAGCATGCCTTGGTTCTTGCTATTCTAATAAATAATAAATACACTTTTTTAGCTTCTCCAAGTACTGCCCCATCTCTTTCCTCTTTATCTCTAAACTCATTGAATTACAGTCTGCAACCAGGTCACTCATTTCCTCTATTCCCCTCTGTCTTGAATCCCTTTCCATCTGACTTCTGACTTTTCTGAAATTGCTCCCAATAGAGTATTTAAGGACCTTTTCCTTGCCAGATCTCAGGGCCTCAGCTCCATTCTTCCCCTTCTTGACTTGTCATGTGCTTTTGATACTGTTACATTTTCTTCTCCTTCTTGTCATCTTATCCTCACTGAACTTTTGAGGTACTGTCTGTTCCTTCAGTTTGTCTGTCAGTGGGTCCTCTGCATCCTCCTCTCCCATTCTCTCTTGGGGTTCCCCAGAACTATGTCGTTGGGTCTCAGGTTTTCTCACTCTGTTTCCCGATGAGTCCATCAGCTCACATGCCTTCAGCTGTCATCTCTATTGAAGTGTCACAAATCTTAACCAACCTGACTCCTCTGCTTGGCTGTCTGACATCTCCTAATGTGCTGTCATCACCTTAACTAAAGGTGGCCAAAACAGAACCATATCTTCCTTCTCCACCTACTCCACTTGCCTGATTTTTTGTCACTGAAGACAAGACCAGCATCATGCATGTCACTCAAGCCCACAATTTTTGTTACTATTTTTGACTGCTTTCTTTCCCTTCCCCAACTATATACATCTAAGTCATATCCAAATCTTGCTGATTCTTCCTTTTTAACTTTTCCAAGACCCTCCTTTTTCTTTCCATCTCCACAGCTAAATCTCTTATTCAAGCCTTGATGATATTTCTCTTTTACTACTTCAGTTTTCCCCTCTCTGTCTTCTCAAACGCATGCATTGTTCCACTGCAGTCCATACAAAGTGCAAATACCAGACTCACCCCCCTTACCCATTAATTTGATCAGGTCATGCCCCTCTTTGAATCTATCACATCAAATTTAATTTTCTTCTCAACACCTTCAAAGCTCTACTTAAATCTTCCTCTCTGTATTTATTCTCCCTTGTTAAACATTCTGTTGTTGCCTCCCCCGCCCCAATTCGGTCTACTGCGTCAATGCTCCCAGACTTGTTCACCTGTTTGTCAGCTTTTCGTGCAGTCACCTCTGCTTTCTTCTGCACAGCTCTTTATGAATGGTAGGACTTTTATGTTAGCTCATCTACCTTCCCTACTTGCATGTAAGGCCTTCTCAAAGACACATTTCTGCCTGTTGTTCCTGTTCTCTTTCCCTAATATCTGTTTACTTGTCTGTCCTTCGATATCAGCTCCTAAGGACAGGATGGTCTTTTTAAAGTATTTGGAAAGCATTTAAGGTGCTACCATAAATAAATAATAAACAGTCTTTAACATCTTTTTAATGTATTCAGGTGTAATGATTGTTTTACAGGGGAAAACACTTATTTTGCTTGATAATGTTCCCCACTTCTGTATTCTGATGCCTCATTCCTCTGTACTAGCTTCCATTAAGGCATGGCTCTTCACACTGAAAGGCAAAATTGTACAGCCTCTCTGTGAGGACACTGTTAATTCCACACTCTCTCTCTCTTAGAGTAGTACAGCTGACACCCAGCCCTCGGGAGAACAAGCTCATCACTTCTACCACATGCTTGTTCTCTACCAGCTGAGGCAGCAGGAGTCTTAAGTTAGCTCTCAAATATCGGTCTTGCTCATGGCAGCACAGAGTGCTGGGCCATCTGAAAATAATTGCTCTGGGCCATCTGAAAATAATTTCTAGCACAGTAGGAGTGAAACTACAGAGCTGTGGCATTCAAAGATAGGAAACTCATGAGGAAGGCCAGATTCTATGCTCTCCTCAATAATAAGCAGTGAAGTTTATTTACCTGATCAGTAAAATAAAATACAATGTAGAAATATATAATTATAGATATATCTTGAAGATGTCAAGGAATGAATCTATCAATAGTGAAAGAACAACACTTACTGCTGGTTTTCCAGACCTACATTATGCTTCCAGTTATGAACAGTTTCAACTACATAAATGTTTACAGTGTCAGAAATGCTTGTCATATATATATGTGTGTGTGTGTGTGTGTCTATTATAATATAAATGATACAAATTTGTACCATATGCTGCATTATAAATGATAAAATGTGCACCATATGCTGTACAGACACATTACACTATTTGTGCGTTAGTGGTTTCATTGCTTGCCACACTACAGACTGCTACTTAATGTATTCTTATTATATGTGTGTTCAAATGCTTCCATGACTTACTGTACTCTTTTCTAGTTGTTCTAAATGCTCTAGCCAGTAGTTTTTCATTAGAAATGAAATAATTAGTTGCATGCTTTGAAGGGGACCATAGATAGACAAGGAAATTGACTAAGACATTTAGAGTTATGAAGAAAGTTCTGTGTACAAGTAATTCCATAATTCTCCATTATGGGCTTACTTTACCTTCTCCTGAAGCATCAGCCAGTTGCTACTATCAGAGACCGAATATACTGCTGGATGTTCGTATACTTTAATTTTGTCTGAGTACAGTGTATACCTTAATGCTTATCATTTGTCTTAGACAATTCCTCTTGTCTGTCTCTCTGTGTGTAAATATATGATACTGAAAGTACTTTCTTTCATTGTCACTGTTGCTTGGAAATTTTCCAAAGTAGGTTAGACACACTTTCTCAAGTGTTGTTCAGCTGTTAGGATATTTTCCTGAAATATATTGCTACTTGGTATGATATCAGTATTTTTTAAGCAGTTATAAAGTTGAACTTGCAGTGTGCCAAGCTGCTGCATTCCAGAGGAATGAAGTCCACAGTGGATGAATTGCAAAAAGTGTATTTAGAGAAAAGTACCTATTCTCCAAGTGACTGCTCACTCTTGGGACCCTGCTTCTCCCTTGGTCATGTAATGCAGATCTCGTAATACAACATTTTTGAGCCATTGAGGAACCTTAAAGTGGAAAAGGTGCCTTCACCCTTTATAGTACATTCAACCCTGCCTCCCTTGATTTTGCTCTACCTGTTCTATCCCCCAGTGTAGCATGGGGGACACTATTTTCCCACATGGTGTCAGGAGCATAGAATCATAGAATATCAGGGTTGGAAGGGACCTCGGGAGGTCATCTAGTCCAACCCCCTGCTCAAAGCAGGACCAATCCCCAACTAAATCATCCCAGCCAGGGTTATTGTCAGCCTGAACCATTAAAGCCTCCTGGAGGAAGGAGATTCCATCCGTCCCTAGGTAACCCATTCAGTGCACATCCACCATCCTCCTAGTGAAATAGTTTTTCCTATATCCAACCTAAACCTCCCCCACTGCAACCTGAGACCATTACTTCCTCTGTTTCTGTCACCTGGTACACTGGAGACAATCTAGGCTCCATCTCTCTTGGAACCCGCCTTCGGTAGTTGAACAGGCAGCTATCAAATCCCCTCATTCATTCTTTTCTGCAGTCTAAATAAACAGTTCTCCTCAGCCTCTCCTCATAAGTCATGTGCTTAAGCCCCCTTAATCATGTTTGTTTGCCCTCCACTGGACTTTTCCCAAATTTTTCCACATGCTTCTCGTAGTTTGGGGCCCAAAACTGGACACAGTACTCCAGATGAGGCCTCACCAGTGTTGAATAGAGGGGAATGATCATGTCCCTCGATCTGCTGGCAGTGCTCCTACT
Source organism: Chelonoidis abingdonii (assembly GCF_003597395.2). Lineage (NCBI taxonomy): Eukaryota > Metazoa > Chordata > Testudines > Testudinidae > Chelonoidis > Chelonoidis abingdonii. The sequence continues at coordinate 51,990,999 of NC_133769.1, read as the reverse complement.
TATACAGCCCAAAATGCCGTTAACCTTCTTGGTAACAAGGGCACACTGTTGACTCATATCCAGCTTCTTATCCACTGTAACCGCTAGGTCCTTTTCTGCAGAACTTCTGCATAGTCACTCGGTCCCTAGTCTGTAGCAGTGAATTGGATTCTTCCTTCCTAAGTGCAGGACTCCTTGTTGAACCTCATCAGATTTCTTTTGGCCCAATCCTCTAATTTGTCTGGGTCCCTCTATATCCTATCCCTACCCTTCAGTGTATCTACCACTCCTCCCAGTTTAGTGTCATCTGGAAACTTGCTGAGGGTGCAATCCATGCCATCCTCCAGATCATTTAATGAAGATATTGAACAAAACCGGTCCCAGGACTGACCTTTGGGACACTCTGCATGATACTGGCTGCCAACTAGACATGGAGCCATTAATCACTACCCTTTAAGCCTGACGATCTAGCCCACTTTATCCACCTTATAGTCCATTCATCCAGCCCATAGTACTTTAACTTGCCGGCAGAATGCTGTGGGAGACTGTATCAAAAGTTTTGCTAAAATCAAGGAATAACGCATCCACTGCTTTCCCCTCATCCACAGATCCAGTTATCTCCTCATAGAAGGCAATTAGGTTAGTCAGGCATGACTTGCCTTTGATGAATCCATTGTGACTGTTCCTCATCACTGTCCTCTCCTTGAAGTGCTTCAAAATTGATTCCTTGAGGACCTGCTCCATGATTTTTCCAGGGACTGAGGTGAGGCTGACTGGCCTGTAGTTCCCCAGATCCTCCTCCTTCCCTTTTTTAAAGATAGGCACTACATTAGCCTTTTTCCAGTCATCTGGGATCTTCCCCGATCACCATGAGTTTTCAAAGATAATGGCCAATGGCTCTGCAATCACATCTGCCAACTCCTTTAGCACATTCGGATGCAGTGCTCATCCAGTTTTTCTAAATAGTCCTGAACCACTTCTTTCTCCACAGAGGGCTGGTCACTTCCTCCCCATACTGTGCTGCCCAGTGCAGTAGTTTGGGAGCTGACCTTGTTCGTGAAGACAGAGGCGAAAAAAGCATTGAGTATATTAGCTTTTTTCACATCCTTTGTCATTAGGTTGCCTCCCTCATTCAGTAAGGGGCCCACACTTTTCCTGACTTTCTTCTTGTTGCTAACATACCTGTAGAAACCCTTCTTGTTACTCTTAACATCCCTTGCTAACTGCAACTCCAAATGTGATTTGGCCTTCCTGATTTCGCTCCTGCATGCCTAAGCAATATTTTTATACTCCTCCCTGGTCATTTGTCCAATCTTCCACTTCTTGTAAGCTTTTTTTTTTTTTTTTTTTTTGTATATTTAAGATCAGCAAGGATTTCACTGTTAAGCCAAGCTGGTCGCCTGCCATTTTACTGTTTTTTCTACACATCAGGATGGTTTGTTCCTGTAACCTCAATAAGGATTCTTTAAAATATAGCCAGCTCTCCTGGATTCCTTTCCCCCTCACATTATTCTCCCAGAGGATCCTGCCCATCAGTTCCCTGAGGGAGTCAAAGTCTGTTTTTCTGAAATCCAGATTTTGCTGCTCTCCTTTCTTCTTTGTGTCAGGATCCTGAACTCGACCATCTCGTGGTCACTGCCTCCCAGGTTTCCATCCACTTTTGCTTTCCCTACTAATTCTTCCCTGTTTGTGAGCAGCAGGTCAAGAAGATCTCTGTCCCTAGTTGGTTCCTCCAGCACTCGCATCAGGAAATTGTCCCTTACACTTTCCAAAAACTTCCTGGCTTGTCTATGCACTGATGTATTGCTCTCCTAGCAGATATCGGGGTGACTGAAATCTCCCATTCTACTAAAAAGTGGAGGCTATGGAGATCCCTACATCCTGTCTGAGGGACAGTTGTTGGTATTGTGGGGAAATTTAGATTATTTTCTTCACAGAAAGTATGAGGAAAAATGCAAAGAAAGATCACTCTAAACTTACCAGAGAAAATAATGCTGTTCCCTTATATCCCTTCTCCCTCGTATCTTCCCTCTTCTCTTTGCATGGTTTTTCTTTTGTCCCTAATGGCCACTCCCCATGCCGTGTCTCCTTGCATCCCTTATGATTTACTTCATCTGCTCCTGGCCAGTGGCCCTTTTTGTGTGCATAGAGAGTGCAGGCTCATGTCCTGGCTGTTGATTTACCTCCAACCTTGATTTCTGCTGGCTCTTTCTCTAAGATGTACTTATGTATCTGATCTCTGCACCAGCCCCTTATGGAGCTGAACATGGCTTTAGAGGTGGTTGCAAATGGTGCAGGGAGAGTGGGCTGCTAAGCAATTGCCAACCATGTGTTCCTAGGACATTTGCTATCTCAGGCAATTTGCCATTACAAGTTTTCAAACCTGGGACTGCCTTGTTAAACCATGACTATTTTCAATAGGCTGATAGCTTCCCTTCCCTGCCATTTTCCATGTTTTACCAGGGTGATCTTTGAGAGGAGAGGCAGGATGCCTTGATGCTTACTGTTACCTGCATGATCTTGTGAAGGTAGAGAACAGAAACATGATGGTGGTCAGCTGCTCAAAGAGGATATGAAATGAAGCCAGGCAGGTAGTTTGAAAGTCTCCCATTGGCTAGAAAGGGCTCCAGTGGTGGGGACAAGCAGTTTCACCACATCTACTCTTTCCTCTATGCTGGTCTCTCTAGCAGCAACACTCACTCTTGTCCCACAATCTCACAGGCCTAGTCAGAGACAAGGGTAGCTCTTAGAGATCAGTGTCTCCCCATGTTTGTTCACCACCCATGATAGCTGAGTGGCATTACCATTGACATGAAGCTGAAATTGTTACTTCTGCCTACTGCTCCCCTAAGATCATTTAGCATCCCCTCTGTGGGGTTCTCCCAACAGATTGAGAACCACTGAGTTAAAAGGAGGTGCTCTATTTTAGAAAGACTGACTTTCAATCTTCATTGACTAGTCCAATGGATTTATATTAACCAAAGTATTTTGACTAATACTATGTCACACACAAACTCTAGATTTCTTCTCGTAGTGTCCTTCCATTTTGGATTTCAACATTAGCCTGTGTCAATGGTACGAAGTAACAGTGAGATGAAAATTTAATATTTCAGACTTCATTCCTCATAGTTCTGTTACCCATAAGCGATCCATTTCCTCTCTCTTGTCACCTTTCCTGCCAAGACTGACTTTTTTGACTGAAGCCAGTCTTTGATCACACTCTTCTTCCATGTTTGTAAACTGGCTCTCTAATGCTGGTTCTAGCATTGTAGATCACTGTAGCTAGACTAGAGTCATGCTTTTGCGAGACTTCTACATTTTTATGATTTATCATACGTGGCTCTTGGTAGTCCATTGATCCGATGATGACAAATCTGTGCAGATCATCTATTGTTGGTCTCATGGTGTGCCCTCTGATGACTGTACAAGCCAGTTCTAGAGGTGCACATTTTGCTGCAGATGGTGCATGGGAAGTTCGTGGTCAATGGCTTGTGCGCTGCTGATGCTCCTCTGACGTCATTTGTGTGCCTCTTGTAGACACCGGCAGTGGTCTTCCTCAAAGGCGATGCAGGTATTTCTGACTGTTGCACGCCACTGTGTTCTGTCGCTGTCGGCGTCCTCAAGGTCCCTAGGTTTGATACTGCAGATTGGCTTTGATGGTGTCCTTGTAACGTTTCCGTGGACGACCTATATACCGGATGCCCTGGGAGAGCTCACCATACAGAAGCTGGCGGGGGATTCTCTTGGCATCCATGTGGTTGACATGACCGGTCCAACGTAGCTGTGACTTCATGATCATCATTTCAATGCTTGTTATCTGGGCTCTCTTGAGGACCTCGAGATTGGGCACTTTGTCTTTCCAGCGGATCTTCATGATGTTGCAGAAGCAGCGCATGTGGAATGCTTCGAGCTGCTTGATGTGAAGCCTATGTGGTGTCCATGTCCATACATGGCTATGACATGGCTAAATGTACATGGCTGCTGAAGAAGAAGGAAAAATAATTCCCTGGAAACAAATCCTGAATTCCTTGGGAGTTTTGCTATTGACTTACCAGGATCAGAATTTAGCCTTTATTTCACTCCTTCATAGAATGCAATTGCTGTAGAAAGCTGAGCTTCCATTGGGCCATACCTTTACTATATTTATAGTAAATACCTGTTCTGATGCTTGGAGAAATAAAATTTTGAGAATAAGAGAATGCCAGAAGATACATGATAGCAATATATAGAGATAATTTACTGTTATTTCTCTTTTGTTTGTGGTGTTTTGTAGCTGTGTTGGTCCCAGATTTAAAGAGACAACATGATTGAGGTAATAACTTTTATTGGACCAACTTTCTTGGTGAAAAAGGCAAGTTTTCAGTCTTTCACAGAGCTCTTCTTCAGGGCTAAGAAAGGTACTCAGAGTGTATTATTTCTCCTTTCATTTAAGGCTCTTAAATGAGGAAACAAACCTTAATTGTGTAAGCCTTATAACACCTACTTGAGGTGTATGGTAAATATTACTCTCATTTTATTGATGGGAGAGCTGAGAGACATTTTTAAGCAACATGCGGAAGGTTACGCAATGAGTCAGTGTCGGAACTGAGATTGGAGAGCATATCTCCTGTATGTAACTGCTGCCTCTCTCATGTTATCCCACCTCTTGCTTTGCTATTACAGACCAATTTTAATATTGACCTTATATTCAATGGTATAAATTAGATAGTAATCATTATTTGTATGCTTTTTACAGTAGTAATAGCACGCTTTATCTGTAGGGTTTTATTTATTTGGACAGCCCTGGAGACCTAGGTCTTCAGTTCACAGAAGGGGTGCAGCTCATGGTGCATTTCCTCAGCTTACCAAGCCATTGTGCTTCAACCTTATTTCTGAGAGTCCACCTCTAGGGGAATGGGAGAAGTTGCCTTTATGTCCATTTAGTCATTAACATCTTTGCCCATAAGAGTGTTACTTGGGGTTGATTGTGCTGATGCTCTTTTTAAGTAATAATCTATCCAGCGTTGCCATCTAGCTCCCAGATGGAACAACTTTTGGCCATCCTGACATTTTCTGAATTTGACTGAGCGCACCCTAGGTGAAAGGTGCTGTATCTTGTTACATCCAGTCCTCAAGTCATTTTTGTTTGTGTAGGTGATTGTAATTTTAAAAGGCTGTACCCAACTAGTTACCACATCTGTCTATCCTGAAAGCACACTTTGCTCACATGAAACACTACCTTTATTCTGAACTCACTTATGGAGCAGGAGCAACATAGTTTTTACAAATAAACCCCTTGACTCTTGCCAATTCTTGTTTCTGGAGCAGACAAAATTTAAAGCTCTGTCATCACTCTTTTTGATCTACATATCTTAAATGCTGCTAACAATGGACACTTTTGGTGTCTTTTTATTGGGGGTATTTTTTTTCTTCTCTTAATTGTTTACTGAGTTGATCCCGATACATTCTTCAGTGGAAACAAATTGCTCTGAGGAATTCTTAATTTAGTAGTTCAGAAAAATGAGTTTTTCAGTCTTCTAGCACATTTTATTTGGAAGAATCTTCTGATTAGCTACTTTAGCTTTTAAATATTGCCATTTCATTACCTTTCATTCCCATTAATTTGCCACTATAAGTGACATTATTATATTTGTCATCTTATTTATCTTAGCAATTTTATTTATTTTCAGAAATTTTTCAATCTTGTGTACAGTAAAACATCATTTGTGCTGGTTTTTCTTTAGTTCTTCCTAATATTGATTTTGCTTGAGTCGACCTCAGCAGTGATCTTTACCTATTCACTGTCAAGTTCAGGAACTCAATCATCAGTGAAATTCTATTTTCTCTTAGGCTGACTTAATCCAGAAATATACTGTGTGCCACTGAGTTAATAAAATAGTTTGTTATGATAGTTACGAGTATTTGTCTCAACACTTTTATTGAATAAAGTAGTTGTTTTCTAAGTAGGAATCTGTTAAACAATGAGGCCTATTTAGATTTTTACTATAATGGGAGAAAGTTGACTATTGTAATAATAGATATATGGGCCTGATCCTATGAAGGATCTATGGCCAAAACTCTTATTGAGTTCTGTGAAGGTTACACATATGAAGTGCTTCTGAGGTTGGGCGTTCTGATTTGCCTCTCTTAGTCCCTAATGCATTTATTTTCCTGAAGCTTTTTCCTTTTGTCTTTTTTGAATAAACACTTGTGAAAATATATGGCTTGCAGTTGCAATCCATCTGATGGGCCTGTGAGAAGCCTACCTGCCTTGAATACCTGTGTTGCATTCCCTAGAAACTTTTATTATCCAACTTTTTACTGAGATAAAAACAGAAAGTGCTTGTCTACCCTCATTTTCTCTCACGTCTTTCAGTATTTCTTTTTTTTTTCATATCTATACCCTGTGATCCTAAAAGTTCTTCAGTGCCCACTGGCAGAAGACCTACTATACTGCAGCTCATATCAGACCTGAAAAACTCACTAACCCAAGACAGAGTTGTCATAATATGTATCCAGAAAAGTATCTTCTAAAGCAATGGTTCTCAACATGCGTGCCTGTGTCTCCAATGTAGATTGAGCAAGGTGAGGCCAGAGACAAGAGAAGTTACATTTACGACTGACTCAACAGCAAAGGAAAAGCAAATTGAAAGGAAAATGAGGAAACAACATGCCTTAATTACAAACAAAGGATAATGAAAGTACATTTGCCTCTAAGGTAAACGAAGTGATCAAGCCAATCAAAAATGCAAATTGACCAGAGGATGAATAGCCCGAAAGAAGAACTTTGGCCTGGGATCACTTTTCAAAGAATACTTTTCTGAGGTTTCCTAGACCGTAAGAAAGGGGAGAGAACTCGTGAGTTATCCATCACCTAGGAAATGAAGGGGACCTCACATTCTGAGAATGTTAGATTATCCTACCAGGAAGCACTGGAGATGCTGCAAATGAGAATGCTATTTAGGCAAAGACACTGCTTGCTCAAATTAAGTTTTAGGCACTAGAAAGCACATTATTTTTGTTTTGTTTTGTTTGTAACAATACCAGTCTCTCTTCCTCTTATTTAGTATCACTTAAATCTCTGCTCTTTATTAATAAACTTTTTTTCCTTAGTTTTGCTGTAGACATCTCTGTGTCGTATTGAAAGAAAGAATGAGTCCTGAGCTAACCTCATCATCAATGCTGATCCCTCGATTCGAGGATGATCTATACCACAGATTTACATATGGGTCCTGAGATGACTCAGGAGTCCAATCCTGGAACCACAGATTCACCCACAGTAGGTACAGACATTTTCTGGCAGATCAGCTGCTATCTGGGAAAAAGTTCTTTCTTTTTTCACTCTCTCCCTTTTCAGTTTCAAGGGCAAGGCACTTCTCCTCAAAGTGGGCCAGTGCCTGGTGAAGGATGTGGCACCACTGAAGTTGGTCGGTGGCCTGCTCCTCCCAGCTTGTGATGTCCACATCAGTTTTCTTGAGATACGCTTTCAGTTGTCTTTGTAGTGTTTCCTCTGACCACCATGGGATCTCTGGCCATAGATGTGGTGAGAGTAGAGGACTTGTTTTGGGAGATGAATGTCTGGCATCCATACACAATGTCCAGCCCAGCAGAGTTGGTGCAAGAGGATCATTGCTTCAGTGCTGGTGACATTGGCTTTAGCATGCATGCTGGTGTTAATGCAGTGATCTTCCCACTTCAGGCGAAGGATCTTCTGGAGGCATCATTGGTGGTACCTCTACGGACTCTTAAGGTGCTGTCGATAGCTCACCCAGGTTTCACATCCATAAAGGAGTGTAGGAATACCAATTGTCTTAGCCTGGATCTTGGTGTTCTTTCTTAGATCACGGTTTGTGAAATTGTGGCAGAGCAGTTTCCCAAAGGAATCACTTGCAGACTGGATCCAGTGCTGGATCTCACTGTCGATTTTTGCATTTTGAGAAAGTTGGCTACCAAGGTAGCAGAAGTGCTCGACTGTTTCCAAAGTCTGCCCCTCAATGGTGATTTGTGGTGGGTCATGTACGAGGCCTGAAGCAGAATAATAGAGCACGTTAGTCTCCTCAATATTGAGTAAGAGTCCTAGGCTTCAGTAAGCTTGTGCAAAAAAATTCAGTTTGAACTGAAGGTTGTTCTCTGTGTGTGCAAGGATGACACTGTCATCGGCATACTAAAGATCAGTCATTGATGCCCTAAGGACTTTAGTCTGCAAGAACAGATGTCGAAGATTAAAAAGTTGCCCATCCATTCTGTACTGAATGTCAACTCCACTGGGGAGGTGATCTTTAACGAGGACCAAAATGACTGCTAAATAGATGGAGAACAAGGTTTGGGCAATAATGCATCCTGGCTTAATCTCAGTTTTAATGTCTAAAGGGTCCATCTCCAGGCCATTACAGGGAACAGTGGTAATCGTCTGATCATGAAGAAGCCTTAGGACCTTAATACATTTTGGAGGGCAGCCAAACCTAGTCAGCACATTCTACAGCGCTTCATGTTTATCACAGTCAAAGGCCTTTGTCAAATCAATAACTTCCACGTACAGGTCCTGATTTTTCTCCTCAGACTTTTCTGGATTTTGCAGGCAGTGAAGATCATGTTGGTTGTCTCATGGGATGGTCTGAAGCTGCACTGAGATTCCAGCAATATTTCCTCAGCAAGGGGGAGTGATGAGTTTAAGAGGATATGGGCGAGAATTTTCCCTGCTGTAGATAGCAAAGCAATATCTTGATAATTTCCACACTCCAATTTATTTCCTTTCTTAAAGATTGTAAAAATATTGTCATTTCTCAAGTCTTCTGGAATCTTCTCATTATACCAATATGAAGAAAAAATCTGTGGCGCTTCCTTATCCGTTCTTCACCTCCAAACTTGTAGACTTCAGCTGATAGGCCATCTGGCCCTACTGCATTGTTGTTCTTAGTTTGCATAATGGCTCATTTTTCAGGGGGAGGGAGCACTTCAGCAGGAGATTCTCTTTCATGTCATTGAGGTATGGATTCAATAGTGGCGTCAGAGGGAGTTGACTCACGGTTCAGGAATGACTCAAAATACTCCTTCCATCTGGCTTTGATGTCTTCACTGTCCTTAAAATACATTGACCCATCTTGAGCTTGGAGTGGTTTGGGACCATAAGCGCATGGACTGTAAATGGCCCATATTGACTGAAAAAAGCTCCTCATGTCATGTTTATCGGTGTAACACCACTTGTTTTTGGTGTCACTGATTTTCCTTTTGGCTTCAGTCTTGAGTTGCTTTTATGACTCTCCTCTGCTCATGTAACATGTTGTTTTGCCATGTACAATGAGCTTTTCTTTTCCAGTGGAGCAGCTCCTGAATCTCAACATCAATCTCATCAAACCAATCTTGGTGATGGCGGGTGACATAGCCAGTGGACTTAGCACATGCCAAGAGAATGGCAGCCTTTAATCCCTTTCAGAAATGTTCATTATCATCCTCAACTGTAGGCATAGAGACACTGCTGAGGTTTCTCCCGAGTCACTATATCTAACTTGAACAGCAACCTCCTCCTGAGCAAATGCATAGGACATGGCCTGGTTATCACAAACACCATCTTTAGACAAAGTGAGAAGTGTAAGACCACTTGGAGACACCCTCACTCCAAGCATTGGCACCTTCTTGACTGTGTTGTTGTCAAAGTTCGAGATTGGAAAGATGTCCACATCATGAGGGTCATTCATGAAACTGTTGGACAGACCACCGCTTTGTTAGATCTACCATGAATTTCCAGATCTCCTCAAGTCATCATAAGCAGGCAAAATCAGCATGAAAGAAATTCAATGTCAAGTCCATCAGCTAACCTAACAGGCTGGTGTGTGCACTGTCTCTCTGAGGCAGCGGACATAATAATGTCTGAGTGTTCAGTGAGAGGGACTGAACTCTGCAGAGAGACATGCCTGGAGAACCTAGGAACTGGGGTTCACTAAATGTTACCTGCAAGGCAAGGTTTAGACTGGCCGAGTCTTGAGGAGTTTGATGGTGATGCAGACAGACAGCTATGGCAGGGAACTGACATAGCTTAAACCCCAGCAAAGCTCTCCCTTGCTGAGGCAGACGGGTAACACAGTGGCTTACAGTTTTGGGTATCCTGAGGAGAGTGTCAAACTCTCCATTAAGGTCTCTGTTCCACTTACTTAATATATCAGTAATGAGTAATCTGATTTGGGTTCTGCAACTCAACCATAACTATTTATGTATAAGAAATAACTGAAGATGTTAACATTGTTAATATATAGAAGGAGTGGGGTAAACTGGCTAGCCTAGGGCTCAGCGTCACTTTAACCTCTTTAACCCTGAATTAATTTATCGTAAAAAGAATCTCAATTGAGACCTGGTTTGAATAGTTGGTGGGTAGGATGGAAGATAGGACTGAGATGATAGAGCTGCCGAGGAAGGCCCAGTGTAGAGTTTGTAGGTGTTGACAATTATATATACATGGAGTGGCAGCTTGGAGTTTAGAAGTTGGGTGGAAACACACTTGTGAGGATTGGGTTAAATGAGGAAATGTTGGAGGCCGGGGAAGAGTTGGGTTTTCAAGAGAGACTAAGGGGTGGAGGTCAAGAAACAGCATGAGAGTAAAGGTAGATCAGGGGAGGGAGTTGAAGTTGCTTGGCCGAGTTGTGGCACAGAAAATGCAGGATTGATGAGGTGGCCCAGGAAATTCCAGGAGAAATCAGAGTCACATAGGGAGCACTCTCTATCAGTGTTCTGTGACTTGAACTGGCTGTGAAGCTTCTTGCCTGCAGCCAGTACCTGACCACTGAAGAGCAGCCCAGGATTGAATATTACACCTAAATTTTGAACTTGGGATGTAAATGGTGGATTCAGTCACTCAGTACAAGTGTTTTTACTATAATTTTTTCTGTATTCTGTATTCATCTGGTTGCTTGCAGATACCTACCAATGTTATCTCAGTCTTGCCCAGGTTGTGCCTCAGCCAGCTAGCTCTCATCCAAACTCAGTTTGACACATTCGATGCGTAATCCATTCCACTGCACCACACAGATCAGATAGGAGAATCATAGAACTGGATGTCATCTGCATTTGGTACATCCAACAGCCCTCCCATCAGTCTCCTGTTCACCAGCCTAGTGGCTTCATGTACATGTTTAATAAGAGGGGTAATAAAATAGACCCTATGCTACCTGGACCATATAAGCAACACTGGAACTGAGGTACAGCTCAGTTAACTTTGCTCAAGGTGGGGTTAATTAGTGGCAATGCCACTTCTAATTCCTGGGTTTGTTCTCTAAGCACAAGACCATGCATTCTCCCATTTGTAATCATATTTTCCTCTGTCTCTGCACCTTTCCTTGGTCTTCACCTGCAGGCGCACTTCACTTTTCAAACTTCCTTGAAGAGTGTTTCCCTGCAGTATCTAGCCCTTGTCATTGGGCACTAACAGAAATGACCACGTCAGCTCTCTTGAAAGAGACAGAGTACACATCAACCTGTTGGCTCAGCTGAGGATGCGCCCCTTAGTCTAGTATAATAGTACTGAGATGAATTCATAACAAAATAAGAATATGTTTATTAATAAAGGCCAGGCTAGAAATAAAACAAAAGTATAACAATGCTTTTTAGTGACTAAAACTTAACAAGCTACAATCATTTGGCTAAAAGCAGTTTTCACACCCTCAAAGTCCTTTTCTGCAGAGCTTGCTGATGGTCAGTTCAATCAGGATCCAGATTTTTCATGAATCATTCTTCTCCACCAGGAATGTTCTTCAGTGAAATGGATACCAAAATGTTTATACGCTTCATGTCATATTTCCCCAAAACTCATTGTTTTGACCCCACAGACAAGCCAAGCCAATATGCTTTAGTCTGATGTCTTCCCATGCTGGTTTCATATCCTTAAGTCAACCTGACTTTTCCTGTTGACTTACATGCAAATAGGGCTTCCTCTGTGTTAATTTCACTGCTCTAATTTCCATTAGAAGCAAGGCGGTAACTACCTTCCCTCATGTCTGGAAGAAAATCTATTTCTCCCTGTGTTTGTTTACAGATTTTTAAACAGAGTATCAATAATTCCTCCTATAATGTTAATACATACATTTCACAATTAGTGACCAGTGTATCACAGGCTTTCATTTGATACCTTGCAAGACACTTTTTGAATAAATACTATGACAGCAATGAGTTAAGTGTTGTGAGTTAGTAAGACCTGACAAAAGTTGCTGACACGGCATAGACCAATGGGCCTTTGTGTCACATTATTACTTGAATGTTTTGTTGTTTAAATTAAATTATCTGAATAGATTATAGTAAGTTTGGGCCTTGACATAGATCATCATTTTGAATGTTTATTTTTAAGAATAAAAATAAAACTTTTTAAAAATCAGATTTTTTTAAAAAATCTGAATCAGTTTTTGTCCACTCTACTCAAAATGCCTTGTTCCTACTGTTCAGTCATTCTTTGCTTTAAGATGACTATTTGGTCACTCTAACTCACCATTCATAGACTTTTAAAGGGAAGAGCCCTAGGTGGCGAACCCAGTCACACCTGCTGTGCAAATATGGTTGACGAACAGGGTTATTGGGGCTCATGGTGCAGTTCAAGAGTGGGCAAGTTATGGAATTACACTCTGGGATAGGTAACGGCACAAGATCTGGCACTGTTTAGGGGTATACTCAGAGAGATCTGAAGGGCAACAGAGGTGCAGCTAGCCTGTAACCATGTCAGTAAGCACCAAATAACCTATGACACAATGAGTTGATGTCCCCCCTGTTTTCATGGAACAATATTGCTTCCAGAAGTCTGTGCTGTTTTTTGTGAGTATGTGCATAATTGCAGTCAGAGTTAGTATTAATTTGAAATGTCTATAATCAGTGTTCATTTTTATAGTCACTTCTGTAAAGCCCAAGTTTTTCCTTTCCTCAACAGAGTCTAGAGTACCTTTTCATCCTTTATAAAGTGATAGTTTCGTAGTCCTATATGTGTGACTTCTTCAGTTTAACTATCTCTAACAATCTATTACACACCATTGATTTCTGTGTGGGAGAGAGAAGATTTTTTTTCCATGCCATTAGAATTAATCTTTTAGCAGCAGGCATTACACTTAGGAACCATTGTATTGACATAGGAAAATAAGTTGAAAGCTGTTCGAGAAAGTGCAGCCATTTCAGACGCTTTTTTGAAATCCTGATTTAACATCACGTTAATTCTGCTGAAAACACCATCTGAACTCTCCGCAATCCAGTAACAATGCAATAATTCCTTCATAATCTCTTTGCAATTATTTATTTATATTTCTTCCTTCTAAAGTCTTTTTGTTTTGTAGTAGGGTTTTTGAACTTAATCAAAAAATCCAAAGGGGATACGGAGAATATCTGTCCTCCCCTAGATGTCTTCAGTTGCAATAATAATAATAATAAAAGTAAACTTCTGGCAGCTCTGGTCCTCGAACACCCTTTCTTACAGCTTCAACCAAAACACCTGCACAGCAGGCCACCAGTGAAATAAATGTCCCGGTGGTGAAAATGGGCTGGAAAACAAATATTTTCATGTAGAATAGATACTTTGGACTTGTGAAAGCAGCTGAATAATGCAATACCTGCCTTTAAGGCCTTCCCATTGCTTGACCAGAGCCACTTGCTGGATGGCATTCTTAAGGCTCTACTTCTCCCAAATGCACTCCACTTAATCATGCATTCTGATGCACTTAAGTATGCACGTGAACTCCAACGCAAATACTGTGTGGGCTTGGCAGGGAATAAAGCAAAAACTCATACCATCAGTGACAATAAGCAGATGGTTTCTGTGCTGGAAGCAGTAAACACTTTGCTTGTTGCGTGAAGACCATCTTCTGAGTTTTTGTTAAGCGAAGATACCATAGGAAAGAAATGTGAAGACCAAGAGTCTCATATAAACAGAGAAGTGAAGAAAAGTATTTTATTGCATTCTAACCGTTTTAACAGAAAACACAACTCTAATCGTTGCTATTATAAAATGACCAAAATCAGACTATACCTTTGTATACTGGGTTTTTAACCTTCTTGTCATGGTTACCAGACAATTACTAGAGAACAAATTTGGGGAAAACTTGTGAGTTTGGTTCATCAAGTAGTGTTGGAGTTGGTTGCTTGCCATTTGAGAAGTAGTGGTTCCTGAAGGACAATTTAGAACATTTTCCACACACAATGCTAGATAAATGACAAGTAATGAAGTATACCACTGTCTCCCATGGCCTGGGAGTATACCACTGTCTCCCATGGCCTGGGAGGTCACTGAAACCTTGCTTTAGTACTCTGTTCTGCTATAGGACCACATTTGGAAGGGAGCATTCTCTTAGAGTTAATGGGACTATAACCTTCCTTTCAAATATGTTAATGATTTCAGAAGTATGTCCTGATATTTCTAGAACTATCCTGCTGAGATATATCTGGACAGTACTGAATGGCAAGTTAATTTTTATTGGAAAGGGGAAGAACTCTGACACAGGCTAGGGTTGGTGGTCTGTATGTTGTGAATCCTAGCTATTCCTGTATTGGGTGTCAATAGCAAACAATGTGGTTTCCAAAATTAATGTGTTTTTATCCAGTAAAACTCACATTTATATGAATTGTTGATTATGATAAATAAAACTGGTTTTAATATATTCTTTTTTCAAAGCTGTTAAATTCATGCAAAAAATTGAGTGAACACCAGATTTAGAGAAAGTAAGGATAGAAGTTAGTGGTGGTTTGCCAATTTACAGTAGCTAAGGATCTGCTCTCATATTTATAATCAATCTACATATTATGGTGTTTAATTTTTTCTCAGACATTGAGTTAGGGCACCAAGCTTTTTTGAGGAAGAGCCCTTAGTAAGCAGAGGAGTGGAGCTGCATCATTGCAGGGGAAATACCGGGAAGCATTCTGTTTCCTGGTGACAGAAAGCCTCCAAGAATTCTACAATGCACATGTCTATATTTTATGGGATCCAGTTTGTTACAGTATTACTTGTGCCTGCCCAGTTTGTAGACTGTTAGAAGAGAGGCCATTTTTGGGGTAACGTGCACCAGGAGAGTAGAGAGGGACTGACTAAATGAAAGGACTGACTGCTGGCCACAACGGTGAAGGCTTTATGTGCTTTCCCATCCTTTGAGCCAGGCAGAATCTGCCCTATAGTTTCATTTTTCTAATTGCTACTTAATACTGTGCAAACTTTCTTTTTTTAGCACTTGAAATATTGCTATTGGCTTTCTCCTTGGTCCACATCTTTATTGCACAGACTGTAGCGTAATAGAACCTACATTACACTATGTTTTGTGTGGAGTTTTTTTTCTTTTAAATGCAGTGTGGGCCCCTTGTAGGGAAAATCTCCATACTTATCTGCAGCACATGACTAAACTGAGGATGTGCTGAGATTGCAATGAAAACATGTGGGAGAGTTCTCAGTAACTAACTTACGACACTTCAGCAGCTAATTGCTCACAACATTTTACTTCATAAAAATGCTCATAAACCTGTTTTGCTTCTACAACACTTCGGGAATTTACATGGCAAGTGAAGCATTTCTTACCATAATAGATGAGAATATGTGTTTTCAAACTATTTTAACTGCAGTTAAGATTCATGAAGAAATTTATGGTAGTAGCCCCTTTCCCCCAGCTGATAAGTATCTAAGAATTGGGTATTATTATTGAAAACTGTTGTGTGAAATTTCTCATTATTTCATATTATATTGTATTATCTGTTTTCCAAACATTCTGCTTTCAGTAAAATTTTGAGGTCCTCAAGTTGCTTTTGAAAAATCAGCTGATTTTGTGAAATCCTAGGCTAATATGAAATTTACTGATATTTCAAGTTTTGGAAATGCTAATCAGAACTTTGTGTGGAAATACTATGGGGCTATCTTTGGCAATTTTGGCTTGTAGCAAAGTCAGGATGGGACAAAGCACAGTAAAGCCAGCCACATGGATGTTGAGAATAGAACATGTACACAGGAACACACCAGGTCGTAGCAGAATGCGTGCATGTATACACTCTAGTTCCCCTTTGAGAAATGGCTTGGCAATCTCTATGGGTCTTACGCTCAGGTCAGCACAGCACAGATGACCAAGCTGAGTCGCTAGAATTTTCAGGATGGCATCAGTTGACATATTTTCCGTTTCAATGTGGTTATATCACTATCATTGTGTGGCATGGAGAGATAGTGAATTAGTAAGGCTTTGTTCAACTGGTAGATCTTGCTGCTTAGTGGGAGACACAATCCCATCCTCACACTGTTCAGCAAAAGGCTATTATCCTGCAGAGGGTGTATAGGTGCCTTTTTGGTAGCAGTATTTGGCATGGGTACAGCTTCTACTGCATCACCAGCACTGAACTCATCCTCTGGTCCTAGCACTGCCACTCTGCTCTTCCCAGTCCTGTCCATGGCAATGTTGTAAATTTCCAAGAGGGAAGTCATTTGAGGAAGTTTGGATGAACTGATATTTTGAGCAGCTGGAGTGGGAGAAGGATAATGATATTTGTTATAGTATTCATGTATTTTATTATTATGCAATGTTTTATATTGTGCTACCACTTAACGTCTCAAACCCAGGTTGGGCTTCGTTGTTCTATAGGACAGATTTTCAAAGATACGTAGGCATCTGAAGATGAAGATAGACATCTTGTAGGATTTTCAATAGTACCTAAGGTAGTTAGTTGAGTTTTACATGTGAGGCACCTAACATGCATTGACTCATTTGAAAATCCCACTTGATGCCTATTTGCATCTTTAGACACCAAAGCACTTCTGAAAATCTGGCCCGAAATAACAGTCCATGCCCCAGAGAGTTTAAAATCTAAAACACATGATGTAACAGGTGGATGGGATTAAGAAACAGACTGTGGAGGGGAGCACTGATGAGATAACTAGGGTTACCATACATCCCATTTTGGCCAGGACTGTCCCTTTTTTAAGACCTGTTCTGGCTGTCCTGACTTTTTGGCAAATTGGACACATGCCCAAATTTGTCAAAAAAGTAGGATGCAGTGGAATGTGTGGGGGAGCTGTGATCCCAGCCCCACATGGAGGGGAGGCAGGGCTCTTGTGAGGGGCAGGTAGGGCTCCAGTAAGCAGCAATGCCAACCCCAGCCTCACGCGGGGGCAGGCAGGGCTCCAGCGAGCAGCCCTTCATGGGGAGGGAGGCTTGGGCAAGCGGCAACGCCAGCCCCATATGGAGAGGGGGAGCCTTGGGAGAGTGGCTTAGGCCATTCCCAGGGAGGGGACAGGGGGAGGGGAGAAAGGTGAACAATTGTCATGCAGAGCAAGGCTCGGACAAGCCGCTCAGTCCAGTTCCACGGAGGAGAAGGGGTCGGGCTAGCCCCATGCGGTGTTGCATTTTCCCTTTGAGAAATATGGTGACCCTAGAGAGAACACATAAGTATAGTAGGAGAGGCACAGTTCCTAGCCTGTCAGTAGTAGTGGGGATTGTGTAAGCAATGATGTGTAAGCAGAGAAGCCAGCCTGTTTCCTGCCAGGGTCCTTCAGTGGACTACGAAGGCTTCCTGACTCTTCGGACATGAACACTATCAAACAACAAGAATAAAATTAAAATAAACATAATTCACTAATCTACTGGGTGATGCCGCCTCAACTCCCTTCAGTTCCCTCTTACCACCTGCAGCTGGAGCATTGTGTGGCATTTTACCTCATGCTGTCAGTCTCAGTCTTCTGAGATTTCTTGTTGTTATTTAGCTAATATAGTTTAGGAGCACCCTTAGGGTTAGTTTTAGTTTTTAGTTAGGTAGTTTGCTGCCATGGGTAATATACTTACCAGAGTGATTTAGCATTGTCCATTGTGTGGGATGGCTGTTCCCAAGAGTGTCTCTCACATGTGATGTTTGTATCTGGAAGAACAGCATATTAAAGAAAGGTGCTCCATCTGCAGGTTGTTCAAGAAAAGAATGTAGGTTGTGAGGGACTCGCACTTGAAGTAGCATCTTGTGAGCAGGCCATGAGACCTGCTTTGGCACTAGGGGACTCTTCTGATCGGCTGGCATTCGTTTCAGAGAGCCATATGTTGGCCAAAACTTCTTGCAGTCATCTTTGTATGTGGTGGACGCTTCGGCCAGAGTGATGGCATCAGCTGTGTCCATAAGGAGGGCCTAGGCATTGCAGGATTTTGGTATACTTCTGGATGTGCAGCAAAACATAGAGGACTGACTTTTTGCTGGTCAGTTTTTGTTCTTAAACAAAACTGAGGAGACCCTGCATTCGTTTAACGATTCCTGGGCTACTTTAGATTTGTTGAGAGTTTTGTCCCAGCCACAACGAGGTGCCTCTACGCAGTCAGTAGCACCAGCAATAGTATTGCTCACAATGTTTCTTCTGACAGCCCCAGGCGCACACATACCTCACTGGCATACACGTCTGAACCCACATCTAGACAAGCAGTTACAGAACAGTGAAGAACTACAGTTACATAACAGGTAACCATTTCCCCCACTTCCAGTCCCTCTGTCCTTCCTGCCCCTCCCGCATACCCATCTGCAGTTTATCAAGGTCAGTTGACACTTGATAAAATGTCCTGTGATAACTATAACAATATTATCCTGAAATTTACAATTTTTTCCAGGTTCTTGAAAACATGAACTATATATTAAACTGACAGTAGTCTAAATGGGGGAGTCACGAAAGATCATGAGGTATGCCAAACTTTCAATTCTCTTTTTGGTTGTCTGGAAATCCAAGTGCTAGGGCCTTCCCAAAGCAGTTTTCCAGTTGCCATATGGATTTTCTTCCACAGAGGACTGCAGCAGGCTCCTTCAGAAACTTCACTTGCTAAAGCTTGGGCATGGTTCCAATAGTGCTTAGGCAAAAGTGTGAAGGGAGTGCAAGGGGTTACCTTATATTTGTAGTGAAGATGCTTTTGCTTTCTATGCCCTGGAAAAGGTAAAGTAATACCAGGGAGGAAACCCAATGGGATAGAGACATTAGAAAATACTAATGAGAATTTCTTGATAGTGAATACGCTCTAGAATTTTCCCAAGAAAAGCAGTTGACAATAAGTGCCAAAACTAATTAGACTAAACAAAGTACTAGAAAATGTAATGTTGAAAATAGTGCCACACTGGCAGAAGTGAGAGAATAGATTTTCTGAATGAATGGGTCTTTTCCATATCTCTCTTTCTTTAATTTTGTTAACATATGTATTTGTAGACCATCTCTTTCTCCCCAGGTCTTCCACTGTTGAATTTTCTCTAAAAGAAATGTGCTTAGTTCTGCTAACCTTTCGTAGTAGGCCTTATTTCCAAAACTCTCTTTATTTTTGCTGTTTTCTTTTTTATATATATATATTCACGACTGGATAGCGTAGTGGTTAAGAGCGCCGCCCTTTGATACGGGAGACCGCCCTTTGATACGAGAGACCGGGGTTCAAATCCGGGTTGGTACCCAACTTTCCAGTAGGGGTCCTTGGGCAAAGACACCCCTACGCTTCATCCTGGCTAGCGTCAAATATGAGAGTGACACGAATTAGGAGAGTCATGCCGGCTCGGACGTCGCCCGGATTAAAGGCCGCGCCAGAGGTTGAGGAACCAGGACAATCTGCGATAAGTGGGCTACTGGAACAAACCATTCATGGACGAGACAAGAGAACTGGAATTGATGGAATGCTACTACAACAGTAGACCTATGAGAGGGATATATGAAACGTATGAGGGGACTGTGGATGAACAAAAGCCTACATCCGCACTTACTGAAAACAGCTAGTTACCAACGCTTAAACTAATAAAGAGGAAGCTGCTCTCACCTTGAGATAGACCAACTCCAATTACATCCCAGACTCAAGAGACCTGGAAGAACAAGTGGATGTGCAGCCCACACTGAAGCTGAAACTTCACTGCCCACCTCATCTGCAGAGCACAGCAGCTGTATGAGGCATAAGATCATGGAGAAACTAGCTACAGTCAATCCTCGACGACGTTCCCAGGCTCAGTGGAGAAGTACCATCAGATAGTATGTTAGAAGATGCAACAGAGCCCTCATGACAATCCCTAACACCATAACTCAAACCAATGAACTGGTACATGCTACAGCTCTGTAACCTGGAGATGCTTGGCTACACGATCAAGAAGAACACAGTATGTACACACCTGAAAATGAGGTTGGAGGATAAGATCAAGGGCGACCAAGAGAGAAGTTAGTCAGCTGGTGGAACTACAGAAGGGTGTAGAGATTAAGGATAAGACTCCGCTACTGAAAAATACAAGGACCTGACTCCATCTGAGCCCAGAGACTGCTAAACAAAGGCTCACAGCACTAGCTACCGAGGCTAAGAAGATACACTAGAGAAGCAGAGGCCAAAAAAGTAAATGCCTTTCTCCAAAGAACATCCAAGGTGTACTCCACTTGCAGTGCAACAACACAATAACAGCAGAGCCACCAGCAGCAGAAACGACAGTACTGGAAGAATTATGGAGAAAGAGAAGACTCATAACACAGTGCAAAGTGGCTGCAGGACCTGAGAACAGCGCACAGCAATCTCAGAACAGAACCAGTCACATCACAGTAGAAGACAATCCAGCAGCGGGTAAGAACATGAAGAGCTGGACAGGACATGATCCACACCTTGGCTTAAAGAACTAACGAGTGCATGCAACCTAGCAGCACCAAGATTGAACGCAGCTGCCTATGACCAGCAGGCCCCCCCAAACTAGCTAACACAAAGGAAGGACAGTGCTGATCAGAAAGACCCTGCAAGGGGACAACGAACCGTCCACTCGCCGGGCAATAACCTGCCTCCCACAATGGAAAGTCCTATCAGGCAATCATAAACTGTCAAGGCTACAGGGACACATGGCAATAACATGAGCACAGCTCAGAAGGGCATTGAGAGTAAAACACCAGGAGGCTCAAAGACAACCAGTTGCTCATGGATAGAGCAGTCCGTCAAGGACTCCCAAGGTCTAGACAGACCGCATCTGAGCAGCAAGCCTGGATTGACTACAGGAAAAGCCTACGACTCAAGTGCCGCACACGTGGATCTGTGGAATGTCTGGCGCTATACAAAGTCAACAGGACACTACCGGAGCCTTCCTCAAGAACTCAATGGAGACTATGGAGACAACATAGAGTCAACTCAAGGCAGCTTGCAACAAGTGGCCATCAAGTGTGGCATATACTTAAGGTGATGCACTGTCCACTGCTGTCTGCAATAGGGCTTAACCCTCAGCCCAGATAATCACAAGCCACAGGATAGCGGCGGTACAGGTTCAGTGAGTGAACTCATCAAGCCACTCCTCTACATGGATGACATCAAGCTGTATGCTAGAATGAGCGAGACCTCGACTCGCTAAATCCCCTGAGCGGATGCTCACTAGTGATGATATTGGGATGTCATGTTTTACGAACTGGAGAAGTGTGGCCGATGGTATTGACAGGAGAGGGAAGGAGTCGAAGACTGAATGGGGTGGAACTACCAGCGGCCACATAGCAGACATAGCAGACCAGCACAAGTATTTGGCGTCCCACATCCCATGCGAACCAATGATGAGGAGGCAAGGCAAGACAGCAACATCAAAGTTCACAAAGGATAAGACCGGTCCTGAAGAGCAGCTCAGTAGGAAGAAACAAGATCCACGCCACAACGGATACGGCCTGCCAGTCATCAGATACCCTGCGATAAGTGACTGGCCCAAGGAGGACATGTAGGCTGCCGATGTGAAACACCGGAAGCCCTCACAACGCACGGAGGTTCTCACCCCAGTCCAACACCAGGACTGTATCGCAGGCGCGGAAAGCAATGCGGCGGGGCTTGTGAGCGTCAAAGCCATGTCCGGATGAAACGGAACATCCAGGGTACATCCAGTAAGATGGCCCCCAAAGATGAGCTGCTGAGAGAATGCCTGAGGCAGCGAGACATGGGAGGAAGACAAGCAGAAGAGTGCCTGGCAAGACAAGACATGCATGGGATGTACATCACGACAGATAGCTGAGGGTGGCTGACATTGGGAATCCTCACCATGGCTGGAAAGGGCTGGACTCAAAGACAGCACTGAGGCACTGATCCTAGCAGCAAGGGAACAGCACTGAGACCAGATTCCATTGAAGCAGGGTCTACCAACTAAGAGGACCCAAGTGCAGACTGTGCAGAGAGGCCTCAGAGACAGTCCAACACATAGTGGCAGATGTAAGATCAGGCAGGACACAATACACTGAACGGCAAACCAAGGGTGCTGCATTGTGTACAGGAACATCTGAACAGCGTATGGGCTAGACCCTCCCAAGACAGATGGGAGATTCCACAGAAGGTTGTGGAGAATAGCAGGGCTAAGATTCTGTGGGACTTCCAGATCCAGATGACAGGCAGGTACTGGCCAATCAACCAGACTCGTGGTAATAGACAAGGCAACAAGACAGCGTGGTGAAGATATAGCAGTGCCAAGTGACAGCAACATCAGGAAGAGGAATATGAGAAGCTGGAGAAGTACCAGGGCCTGAAAGAGGAACTAGAGAGGATGTGGAAAGTGAAAGGCCAAGTGGTCCCAGTGGTGGTAGAGCACCTCGGGCTGTGACTCCTAAGCTGGGGTGAGTGGCTCCACAGATCCCAGGAAAACATCAGATCTCTTGTCCAGAAGAGTGCAGTGCTAGGAACAGCTAAGATACTGCGCAGAGCCCTCAAACTCCCAGGCCTCTGGTAGAGGACCCGAGATTGAGGAAGACACATACCACCCATAGGGGTGAAAGGGGAATTTTTTTTTATATATATATATTTTATCAGAATCCAGACATTGTTATTTTTTGTCCTGAATCAGTCCACTGAGAAAGTTGTTGTGTAACAACACTGTTACACTCCACACTCGAGTCTCACACTCCCCTGGCTTCTAACCCAGGAGCTTCAGACGTTCATAGTAAGTACATTGGTTGCTATCATCCAGATTGTTTTTCATTTGTGTGCACCCACAGGAATTCCTGCACATGCGCGCTCTCTCTCTTTCTTTCTCTCTGTGTATATATATACACAGAGAAAGAGAAACCTGCATCATGTGACATTGTGCCTCCCCCATGAGGCATTGTAAATCCTTCCCAAAGCATCCTGCTGCCAGTTGTACAGTGGGATAGCTACCATAATGCACGGCTGTCTTTGCGGCTGCAAGAGCTGCTAATGTGGATGCGTTCCAGCGTGACAAGGAGCATAGTGTGGACAAGCAACAGCTTTTTAATTCTAGCGTTTTAATAAAAGTGGCATAACTTGTGGCACAGAAACTTGCCAGGGTAGACATACCCTTAGTCCTGAATGTAGAATCAAAGTAAAATTAGTCCTGCCAAAAGATCAAAGTTATTCTAAAGTCAGGGACATGTGAGGCTTGAGGTGAAATTAAAATTGTTGGTTTACAGCTGATATTAGGGGTTTTAGGCATTTTTGGTTCTTTTGAGTGAACTACAAAGAGTAACACTCCCCACTCACACAGCATTATGGATTTGGGAATTCTGATGTAACTAACAAGTTAAGTTCTCATTTAAGTTATCTTATATCAGAACAGACTGGAGCATTTGTTATCAAATGAGTCTGTTTTCTCTAGTCATGTATATTTCTGAAATGAGCGAGTTATGTCTGTATGGGCCAAATTCTATTCCAATGCTTTGGGGTTGAATGGTTGTAAATGAGCAGAATTTGACCAGTAGGTAGGTATGACTAGCATAATTTGAGCTCATTCCCAAAACTCTGTGTATGTTTTGGGGAATGCCTCTTCCTTCTATACATACATAACAGAAGAACATAAGAATGGCCATACTCTGTCAGACCAAAGGTCCATCCAGCCCAGTATCCTGTCTTCAGACAGTGGCCAATGCCCGGTTAAAATGAACGTGACTTTTAAAAATGTTCTTACTTATTGCATTGTTCTTTGTGTATGTTTTACAAATAGGATGTGATGTTTTAAGTATGCTTCAGGGTTCACTAGTTTGTATAATGTTCTATTTTCTGCAGCAAAAGCATGTCAAGGTGATTTCTGTGGGTGGTTAATATTTTCTGAAGTTTATTCTTCAACCATAAAATTATGCAAAACTGGCATGCTTGGTGATGTGATGTCTATTTTTATATATTTATAATATAAAATTGGTGGAAGAAAGCACCAGTGTACTATTTACTGTTCATTCAAATTGGGTTTGTTTAGTCTGGAAAAGAGAAGACTGAGAAGGGACATGATAATAGTTTTCAAGTACATAAAAGGTTCTTAAAAGGAAAAGAGAGAAACATTGTTCTCCTTAACCTCTTAGGATAGGATAAGAAGCAATGGGCTTAAATTGCAGCAAGGGTGGTTTAAGTGGGATATTAGGAAAAACTTCCTAACTGTCATGGTGGTTAAGCACTGGAACAAATTGCCTAGGAAGGTTGTGGAATCTCCATCATTGGAGATTTTTAAGAGCAGGTTAGACAAACACCTGTCAGCGATGGTCTAGATAATACTTAGTCCTGCTACGGATACGGGTGACTGGATTAGATGACCTCTTGAGGTCCCTTCCGGTTCTATGATTCCGTGATCCTTGCGTGTGAAAGTGAAGGTGGTGTTGGCAGGAGTAATTAACTTATCACTCCCATTTTGTACCCATTGATTATGCCTATGAGAAATTGGTATGATGGCTTAGGTTCTAATTGCCAGTGGAAGTACCGTGTAATGTAACGTTTTTTTAAATGTGTTGATTAAAGGCACAGTAAAACTTTGCTAATGTTTAGGAAAGCTATTTCAAACTGATGATTTTTGCAGAAGAGCAAGGAAACAAACAGAAATGAAACAACACTTCTGATTTGCGCAATGGGCTCAGAATGTTATTTTGCTACTTTTGCAATTGAAAGAAGGTTTTGTTTTTTTTTCAACAATTATTCAGAGCAACATTTTAAAATAAATATATGTGAAAAGGTTAAAAAATCAAATCGAAATGACTGGAATAGTCAGGGGCAAGTAATACCATTTATTGGTAAATAGGCATTTTAAAAAATGCCAGGACAATCAGCAAAATAAAATGTATAAAGCATAGTCACAAAAAAAAAAATAAAACAAAAAAAGGTGGAACAGGCAATGCCAATTTGTGTAAAACATAATTGAGGAAGGTTTTTAAAAAGGAATATTATAGTAGACAAAGACAATTTTATAAACTACATATTGAAAGCAGAACTAATAAACTGAGAAAATAATTGTAACTAACAAGTTATATGTCTACTATCATACTGATTGCTCTCTTTGTATATTGTATCCTTTCTCCTAATCTTTTTTCTGTTTTTGTCTGTTTAAGAGGCTATGGTTTCCTATGTATTTATGCAACATCTAGCACAATGAGACCTCAATCCCAGTTGGTGCCAATGGTGGCTTCCTTAGTGCAAATTAAAAGTAAACAATAATAACCTTGTTCAAATGCTAGTGTGGGTGATTAATATAAAGTTAGAATAAAAATGGACATCCAGGTTCCTAAGGAGATGAATGGACACTTGAGATGAATTTAGTGTCTGGAATAGAATCCTGGCTATTGGGATTAAGCAGAACAATTTCATCCTTATCTGGTTTCAATAGCAGAGATTTTGGACATATCAAACATGAAATATGTGCTAGACACCAGTAGGTGTGGTAGCTCATGTAATCTGAGAGGGTTGAAAAAGGAGGATAGGTGAGACTGTCCTTGGTCATGTGATCGAACAAGATTAGTCTAGTAGTAATATCAAAGCCCGACAGTGATCTTTGCAGTATCTGACAACGTACAGTAAAGGAGTAATGAGAAAAGTTAAGCCCCTGTGAGTAGTGCCATGAAAACTAAGCCCAAGTCTACACTATAAATTTATATTGGTATAAATATGTCACTCAGAGATATGAAAAATCCACACCCCTGAGCTTGTTTAGTCTGCAGAAGAGAAGAGTGAGGGGGGATTTGATAGCAGCCTTCCAACTACCTGAAGGGGAGTTCCAAAGAGGATGGAGCTAGGCTGTTCTCAGTGGTGGCAGATGACCAAACAAGGAGCAATAGTCTCAAGTTGCCAGTGGGGAAGGTCTAGGTTGGATATTAGGAAACAATATTTCAATAGGAGGATGGTGAAGCACTGGAATGGGTTACCTAGGGAGGTGATGGAATCTCCATCCTTGGAGGTTTTTAAGGCCCAGCTTGACAAAGCCCTGGCTGGGATGATTTAGTTGGTGTTGGTCCTGCTTTGAACAGGGGATTGGACTAGATGACCTCCTGAGGTCTCTTCTAACCCTAATCATCTATGATTCTTTACCAACAGGAGAGCTTGTCCCGCTGACACAGCTACTGCCTCTCGTGGAGGGGGATTAGCTACACTGATGGGAGAAGCTCTTCTGTTGTCATAGTTGCATCTTCACTAAAGTGCTACAGCCATGCAGCTACCTTGGTTCAGCTGTAGCATTGCATTTCTTAATGTAGACTTGCTATGAGGCAATGCATCAGTGCAACAGTGCCCCTTCTGGCCAGATGTGGTGCAGCCCCTGGGCTCACATCGTGTAGTGGAGCTGTCAGTCTATTCCTGGTACCCAGAAGCCTGAAAACCCTTTCTTCACTCTCAAGTCTCTCAGGGGGCTAGTAGGGGAACCTAGGCCCACCCACTCAACTGGGTTCCAGCTCAGAGCCCTTGAGCTAAATAAGCAGGGTCAGGGTTCTTTGACTCTGACACTGACTGTGCCCTGAGCTCCTTCATACCTTCCCCTGGGTATCTGCACACTCTCCAGCCTGTCAGTCAGTTCATCCTCCTTTTGGGCTGTTGTCTCTGGGCAGCTCTTTAGTAACTTGCTGGCAGGAGTTTCATTCTCCAGCCTGTTCACTCCTCTGGTAGCCACCCCACCTTTCTGCTTCCCAGCCCATCCCTCGGCCCACACCTCTTGCCACAGTCCCCGTTGGCCTGGAGTGGCAAATCACAGCCAGTGGGAGTCATGATAGCCCGAACCTGCAGATGTGGTAGGTAAACAACTAGCTCAGCCACCAGGGGGCTTACCCTGGTGGGCAGCGGGCCAAAGGTTACTGATCTCTGGCCTAGAGTTTGAAGACATTATAAGCCTGTTCCAGAATTCATCTGGTGGAGTCTTCTCAATGTATTATAAGTATCTGCAGCACATAGTTGCAGGTTTTGCAAAAATATTACTTGGTTGCACTGAGAATCATCTAGGGTTTCCACCTTTCTAACTGCTGGTAACTGGACCCCCAAGGCCCTACCCCCTGCTCAGTCTCTTCTCTGAAGGCCCTGCCCCCATCGCTTGCTCCTCTTTACCCTTTCTCCCCTGTTGCTTGCTGGATTGTCTTCATCTCTCTTCCCCCACCAATCTGGGCTCCCTCTGCTCCAGTGCTGGGACAGGAGCTGCTGCAGCCTGACAAGGAGCCTGCCTGCAGGTAGGAGGTGACCCAGTTGAGCAAGGGCTGGTGCGGGTAAATTTCCTGGCGCCTGCTCGCCCACCCTTGTCCCACGGTAACCAGACTTTTGGTGTCTGGTCAGTACATCTGACCAGACACTGCCAGATCCTCTTTTTGACCGGACTTTCTGGTCGAAAACTGGGCACCTGGCAACTCTAAATTTACCCATACACAAAAGCCAAAAACTGGATTGTCTGGGTAAAACTTGGACAAGTGGCAACCCTAGCATCATGAGCTCAGAAATGGTCCTCTAAGTTTGAGAAATGTCAGGAGTCATAACAAGGCAGCAGATCCTGTTTCAGAAGTTATTGTGTGTCTACATTTCTAATTGTGTCTAGGCAGAAAATTGGTTTCACTCTAGAGTTAATCAGATCATGCTAAGAGTTTAATAATTTTATTTAACACTCTTCACATTTATCATTCTGTACATGCACATCCAACGGTGTTGGAAAATATCAGTCTGCCTGTATTGATGATCTGTGATGTCAGGATCATTAGGATACAAATATTGTATGGTATGACTAGCAGAGGATGTGTATTTGGCACTTTATTTTGAGGGATAAAGAGCAGTTAAATATGCTATTTTATGGAAGCAGCCTGCTCTGAGACAGGTAAAGATTGGAGAGAGCTTGCAGCTTTTGTAGCATTGAGTTGCTGCCGGCAAACATAGGTGAAAAGGTGCTGAAAAGATTTCTCGTGTCCTTATACAAGCAAGTTTGATTCCACGCCTCCAACTTTAACATGCAGTTTTGGCTTACCGACATTACCTACCTTCTGTTTCATGTGCAATCTTATTTTTTTTGTTCTCTGTTTCCAGTCCCCATTAAATGTCTTCAGTTTTTTGAAAAGCCTAGTTTCTGGCTTTTGGTTCTTTTCGGGAGATTGAATGCATGGGTGCTGCTACCGATAGGGCAGTAATAGAAATCTTCCAACCTCATGGAATGAGACTGAAGAGAAAAAAAAATCTTGCATTGAAACAAATTTGCTACATATCTACTCAGAAGCAGAAAAAAAAAGATGTATAGTCCATTATTGCCACTGGCCTACAAAAGTTTTTTCAGTTTAACTTCAACTTTACAGTTTTTCCTTTCCATCTAAGCACTTAAACAGGACACTGTGGCACAAGTTGAGAATAAAAATATGAAAAGTAAAATGAATACGTTTCCTGGTAATGTTGTTTGTCATCTTAGACCTTAGAAATTTTGCCCTATGGAAAGGAAAAGCTTCATAAAGAAGGTATCTAACTTATTTAAGTATACTGAAAGAAATATTTTTAACTACTGGACAAAACCGCAAAACTGTATTTTCACATTATATGGTAGTTTAGTATGAGTGAATTACAGTCAAGCAATGTAAGTCACCATATGACAGTACTTTTGATCCTCTTCACATATATTATGGAGGTGATCTGGTAGTTCCATAATTAAGGTTGCATTGAGATTAGCACTTATTTTGGAATAAAATCTGTTTTACACATTAATGATTTAATTTAGCTTTTCAAAAGAGAAAACAAAATTTTTCATAATTTTTTGGGTCAAAGATTGACTGACTTTGAAATGAGACCTTTTTTGAAAATTGTCTCTGCAAGTCAGTCTATGGTCAGCAAAGACTGTATGACCTAGCCGGAATGTGACAACTCAAAGGTAAGTATAGCAATAAGGGGTGCATGTTTGTTCAGTGATTGAGAGGAACAGAAAATGACATGCGGCTCTGGTATGGTGTATGTATGAGGTAACTGAGAAAGAATAAATGGATGAGATATGGAATCTGATGGTAGAGAAGTAATTTATAGCGTCAGGGACAGCGAGAGGGTAAGGTACAAAAACAGGGAGAAGAAGAACTCAGTATTTTGGATAAGGTTGAGATAAGAACCCATACTTCGGGAGGTTTATCTGAAAAGATTTAACTGTCTCTATAATTGCTTAGTAGTGAAGACCCCTGCAAAAACAGAGTGCAAAACCTGCTGGATGTGGCTGGTTCTTTTTTGTGCTTGGGAAGCTGTGAGAGTATGCAGATTTAGGGTTATTCAAGGGCATAACTTCCCTTGCAATTTAATGGCTTCTTTTGTATTTCTAGGAGTCAAAGAAATCTATTAAAGTATCTTACACAACGTTTTGAATATTAGATTTTAAAGTCCAAACCTTGCTTGCCTGAGTCAGGCAAATAGCCTTATTATAGTCAACGGAGTCACCGAGACTCTTTGCCCGAGTCAGGCAAGCTGGCTTTGACCCTAATTATTTATTACTTTTTCATTGGAAAATGCCATTAATCAAGGTATGTAAGAGTGTGGCATACTGGATAAACAGCAAAAATCCAGATTCTGGAGTCTGCAAAATGCTCCATAAAGCACCGGATTTTCAAAAGTGCTCAGCACTCAGCTAACTGTTTCCATTGAAATCAATGGGATTTTTACCATTGACTTCATGGAGAGCAGAGTTAGGCCAATGCTGAGCTCTCTTGAAAATCTCACCCTTAATATAATTTGATAGAAACTCTGTTAATAACTCACAGCACAAAGGGCAGCTTGAATCTGACAGCTTTTAATATAAGGACAGCAGCAGTACACAACGTAGCTGTTTTGTTTTTCATTGGAAAGCTTGGCTAGCTTTACATCAAGGACAGCAGGAGCTGGGGTTAGATAAAGCTCTTAGGCACTGAATCTAACTGCTGCCCTGTGCGGCCTTTGCCTGCAGCTGCCAGCAGAAACTTCCCCCAAGGCCCTTGTTGCACCAGAGACCAGGGCAACAGGGGATGGATTTAAATAAATGCTTCATTACATCAGCAGCCCCATAACACGAGCATAACTTTAATCTTGTTGCTTTTACCTGGGACATCGGCACATTGCTGCTTGCTCTTCTCACCCTCTTTATCTCTTCCTCTTTGCATTTTCTCAGAACCCCCATTTATTCCTCTTTCCCCTCCATTATTTGTTGGTCCTCCTTCCCTCCTGCTTTTTCTTCTCAGGTACTTCATCCTTCCTTCCTAATTCCAGTATTCCCCCATCACTGAACTTAACTCACCTGCATCTCTTCGTTTCTCTTTTTGTCCTAGCTGCTGGTGACATCTATCTAAAATCTGGCCTCCACTGCTTACTTTCTTTCTTTCTCCTCTTCTCTCCTTTTTGTCCTCTACAGGCTCCCTCCATTACCATTTCTTATGTGCTGTTCTCTCTAATCTTAATCAGAGAACTTTCCCAGTTTGAATAATAACCCATTGAAAACTGGGAACAGAGATCTGTTTGTTACATAACATTTTCACTCCATACATGTCTGGTGATTTGGTAGTACAGTTTGAAATTAATTCACTGTAATGTAATCCCTTTTTAGAGAGCTTCCCACTATTGTGGCAATGTTTATTAGTGTTATATTTTGTTCTCTGTTTGGAGCAAGGTATGGGGGGATAGTTTTGAGATACATGTAATCGCCTTTTATAATGTCTTGACTCATTTTAAAACTGTGTATTTATAGTTGTGTATTATGCTATTGTATAATTATTATTAATATAGCAAAGAGCTTTGAAACATGTTGTTTTGGGGAGTTGGGATCAGAAACATTTATAGCATCATAACTATTCCGTAGGGCATCAGTGAAGTACCTAGTACTCTGCTGAGGCTGTATAAGTAGTAAGTAAATAATTTCTAGCAATATTTACAGTATAGTATTTATTGTTGGGTTCAGATAAAGAACAACATGGTGGCATTTGTTTCTCTTACCGTTTGGTCTTGGGGGAGAAAAAAAGTACAAACATCTGCAAAAGTAATTTGTAGTTGGTTGAGAGGTTAGGATGGGGAGACAGCTGGTTTTTAGCTCTGCCGTCATCGGTAAGTGCCACTTCATTGAATGCGAGATGCTATAGAGAATTTCAGAGAACAAGGAGATTTGACTACTGAGCCAAAAAAAAAAAAAAAAGCATAAACAAAATAGTTCAAAGATATCATCATGTTACCATAGTGATATGAACATTTTGGTTGCTGTGATCCAAAAAAAAAAAAATCTCTCTAAGTCTCCTACAAGGAGCAACCTGTGCTAATGACACACTGAGATCTGTAAACTAAAAGATTAATTCAATAAAAAATGTATTACAGATGAATTTCCTGTGAAACTTTTATATGTGAGTCTATGTGCATTTGATATACCTGATTTAGAGGGGAAAAATTCTGTTCTCCATGTGTGCACTGTGGACTATGGCTGAGAGCTTAAACAGGAATTCATATGCTTTAGACAAGCAAGGAAATTGAATATGGACAATGGGAAAATATTCATTTCCCCCATGTTTTAAATAACTATTTGTGTGAATCCCAGTCCAGTGGCCATTGAAGTCTATATAAAGACTCCACTTCAGTGGTCATTGGATCAGGTCCATGTTCCTGGGTGGACTTTTCCTGGGATATTTTTTATTAAGTTTTAAGAAGTTCTAATTTAGCTACGCTGCAACAGGCAAAGTGAGTGATGTCATTGGAGAGAGCTATTCATGTCACATACTTTTGCTGATGAAACTTTTACCTACTATGCTGCTTTCGCCATATATTGTTCAGTCATCCCTCTTTTTTTAAATAAATGTTAATATTTGGAAAGCAAAAATGTGTAGCTTAGCCTATAAATATTTTCCTGTATTTATTTTTGTACCGAATTTGTACAGTGCCCTGAGGTGTTTGCATGAAGGCCATTTCATTCAAATAAGATTGATTGATTGATTGATAGAAGAAAGTCACAAAATGAGCATAAGAAATAGGAAAATGTTTTTATCTTGGAAAATTTATGGCTTTTAAAGTGTAAAAGCTCCACACATTCCCATTATATTTTGATTTGTGAATTTCTTATGGAAGATGGTCTGTATTTCATGGATACCATGTTAATCTTATGGTGAAGGAGGTTGCTATGGGAATTGCTTTACTTGTTTATTTTGAGAGTTAATGCAGAAATGAGAATCTGCATAAATGGCTAGATTAACTTGTGCCCCTCATTTTGTTCAGAATTTATTTCTTTGTATCTATTAAATAGGCTAAATTCATTCCTCCCAGATGTTTCTTTATGAATAACTAGTTTTTGTTGTTTTGAAACCCAAAGTGCATGGTTTTCTCTCTCTGCTTTGTCTTCTATTGTCGGAGCTACATCGGTAGGATTCTTGTTCGGGAAGGTGATGGTGTGAAGAGCTCCTTACTACAAACACTGTGGGATTGTGGGAAAGTTTGATTCAAACTTATAGAAGTCCCCACCTTTGTATTTACCCTAAAATCACAATTAATCAATCTTTACATATTGGACAATGTCAAATGGAGTGCAAGTCTTGAATTATTGTATGAGATAGTTCCTCCTCATATTTATGTAGGTAATGGTTGGAACGTCATAGTTAGAAAGGCAACAGACGTATTTGGATTATGAAGCATATGTCACCAGCTTTTGGTCCCGGGTGTGTACAGCACCTAGCACAATGGGGTCCTGCTCCATGGCGGGGGCTGTTAGCCATTGCAGTAATAAAAATGATGATGATGATGATGATGATAATTGTCTAAGGTTCTTATTTTAAGGGCTACATTCAAACAGAAACTCACCCTCATTGAATCCAACTAAGGGAAAAGTAGCTGTAGAACAGTCAGTCACTATATCCACATGGAAAGAATAAAAATAATATAACTGCTCTTATGCATGTACATTTGGAAGAGAATAAATAACTCATTCAGGTTTTCTTCTTCATAATAGATTGTGTAATTAGGTACGTACATATACTACAAATGCGTTTTAAAAAAAAATCTGATTTTGGTGTTGCAAGTGATTTGTGTAGAAAACCAGTAGAACTGGATTTATACTGTCTCATTTTTTGAATGGTTTTATAATGCTCTTGAATAGCATTTTTGTTTCACAATAGACAGCTCCTAATCTGAAAGTGTTGGAAGTCTCTCTTATTGTAGTTAGCCTTAGGGCTCATACTACCAAAAAGAGAGAGAATGAATTTCTTGATTATATGGGTATATTACAGATGCTAAATTTGATATAAATATGCACAAAATTGCATCTGTATTTATCTTATCCGTGTCAATCTCAACTCAAGTCCTCACTTTGTCAAACAGACACACTGAGAAATCCTCACCCAAATCGTTAGCAGATTAACAAAAGTGGTCTATACTGTCTTCCTTGATGTACAGGTATGTGCATATTAGGCTGGTTGTTTACATTTCAAGGGAAGAAAGGATAATTTATGAAAAATGTATGACAAAGCTTATTTTGAGGGGATAATACTCCACAATGTTTTTATTGTTACTGAATCAGATCTTTGTATCGCACTGTATGATCCTTTGCTGACTGTTTGTTTGAAAACGTACTGTTTATCTCATTTGCACAACTACATACACACTGTTTTCTCTCTCTCTCCTTCCCGCCCTCTCTCTCACAAAGGCATGCACTCTCATGCACATCTGGACATTCTCACAAAATCACTTAAAACCTGTTTCTCATGAACCCCCGAGAACCACCCCATGCTGTAATTAACTCAGTCCTCCTGATTCAGCCCCTCGACTCTGTCACACTTTCTCCTCCATTTCATCCATGTGTCTCTTGCCATTCTGTTACTCACTCCAAAATCAGTCACCAGTCCATTCCCCAATTCCAATTCATCAGTTCTTCCAGCCCAAACTCATCAGCTTTCTTTTCTTCCTTTCCCTGTAATAGTAGAGAGAGAGTAAAAGAATGAACGTGTCATAGATCAGAATAGCATAGGTTTAATGCTTTTGTCACACATGGCAGGGGTCAGAATCCACTAAAATCAGTGCTAATATTGCATCTTTTTTGTTGACGATAATCAAATGTAGATAAATCAAAATAACAATAGCAAATTAATACAGTCAACAATTCAGATTCATAGATTCCAAGACAAGAAGGAGCCATTGTGATAATTTAGTCAGACCAGATAATTTAGCCATTGTGATAATTTAGTCATAACTTTCCCAAAAGGCTATAGAACTTTCCCAAAATAATTCCTCAATCATATATTTTAGAAAAACATCCAATCTTGATTTAAACATTGCCAGCAATGGAGAATCCATTACAATTTTGGGTAAATTGTTCCAATGGTTAATTACCCTCACTGTTAAAAATCGATGCCTTTTTTCCAGTCTGAATTTGTTGAGCTTCTACTTCCAGTCATTGGCTGGTGTTATACCTTTCTTTTCTAGATTGAAGAGACCATTATTAAATATTTGTTCTCCATGTAGGTACTTATGGACTGTAATCAAGTCATTCCTTAACATTCTGTTTGTTAAGCTAAATAGTTCGAACTCCTTGAATCTATTACTGTAAGACATGTTTTCTAATCCTTTAATCATTCTTGAGGCTCTTCTCTGAACCCTCTTCAATTTATCAACATCCCTCTTGAATTGTGGACACCAGAACTGGACACTGTATTCCAGCAGTGGTCACACCAGTGCCAAATACAGAAGTAAAATCATCTCTGTGCTTCTGCTTGAAATTCCCCTGTTTATGCATCCAATGATTGCAATAATCCTTTTGGCCACAACATCACAGTCAGAGCACATGATCTGCTGATTATTCACCATGACCCCCAAATCTTTTTCAGAGTCACTGCTTCCCAAAATAGAGTTCCCCATCCTATAAGTTTTGCTCACGTTCTTTGTTCCCAGCTGTGTACATTTACGTTCAGCTGTATTAAAATGTATTTTGTTTGCTTGAACCCAGTTTACCAAGTACTCTAGATCGTTCTGAATCAGTGACTTCTCCTCTTCATTATTTATCACTCCCGCAATTTTTGTGTCATCTGCAAACTTTATTAGTGTTTTATGTTTTCTTGCAGGTCATTGATAACAATTTTAAATAACTTAGGGCCAAGAACAGATCCCTGTAGGACCCCACTAGAAACCGTTAATGGTTACATTTTCAGGCCTATCAGACACTTTTAAATCATTTAATATGTGGTATGTCAATGATATAGCTACTAAAATCCTATTCTTAGATCCAGGAGGCTGGTTTATCACCCTTGACCTCCAGGATGCCTCCTTTCATGTGGCTATCCGCCCATCCCTCAGCTTTTCCTCCATTTTACCATTGTCTCAGAACACTGCCAGTACTGAATCCTTCCGTTTGGGCTCTTCACAGCTCTGAATGTCTTTATGAAGCTTCTCTCAGCAGTAGTGGCTCATTTAAATTAATGGGACACAGGAATATTCTCATATTCTGGACGATTGGCTCTTCAGAGGTCGATCAGCTCTAGAGGTCCAGTTAGCAACCTCCAAGATTCTAGCTCTGTTTCAGTCTCTGGGATTTCACATCAATTGGAAGAAGTCTACATGGACCCCAATCTGAAGAATAGACTTTGTCTGAGCCATTCTAGACACCCTAAGTGCTAGAGCCTGTCTCCCAAAATTGAGATTTTCCATTCTGTGCGATACAACACATCCTGTAAAAAAGTGTAAGGGCCTTCCTACAACTCTTGGGCCACATGGAGGCTGTGTTGATCATGCCACATGCAAGCCTGCACCTCACGTGTCTTCACATATTGCTAAGGGCTGCATACGCTCCAAACAGACACCATCTCTCCAAATGCATCACAGTACCTCAGAAAGTTCTGGACTCTCTCACGGAATAGAAGGACCCACTGAAGGGCTGCAAGGGCTCACCCCCCCCACCCCCCAAAAGATCCTCATGACAGGCACTTCTCTTGGTATGGGGGTGCTCACCTCCAAGGGGCTGCAACTCAGGGCAGCTGGTCTGCATAAGAGGTTATGCTCCATATCAACATTATAGAACTGAGAGCAGTTTGATATGATTGCCATCACTTCCTTCACATTTACCATCAGTGTAATGCTGGACAACAGAGTAGCAATGTATTATATCAACAGACAAGGCCGAGCAAGATCCCAGTCACTAAGGCTGTGCAACTGGTGAATTTCCCATCAGATACAAACCTCAGCAGTTTATCATCTAGGATTCCAGAATACAATTGCAGACTCCCTGAACAGAAACTTCCATCAGGGCCACAAATGGGAGTTCCATGAGTCTGTTTTCTACAGGATCTACAAAGCCAGGGGTTTCCCAGATGCAGATCTCTTTGCTACCCCAAACAACATGAAATGCCACCTTTTCTGCTCCAAGGAGGATACAGCTGCAATTCATCGGGAGATGCCCTGATAATACCATGGCCCCATACTCAAAATTACAGGCTTACCTTGCTCTACCTGTGATTCTCAAGACCGTCCTCAAATTGTAACAGGAAAGATGAAGGATTATCCTCATAGCACCATCCTGGCCAAAAAAAGTGTGGTACTCGAACCTCCTTCACCTCTCTGTGGCAGTGCCTCTCTACCTTCCTCTCAGGAAGGATCTCCTATCACAGAACAACTGGGACCCTGATCTGGCCCACCTCCTCCTCCTTGAACCTGAGAGCATGGTTCCTAGATGATTTTGTAGCATGGAGCTAACCTGTTTGGATAAGGTTCAGTCAGTTCTCTTTGTCTAGCAGGAAATGTAGCAGTCACAAAACTTACCTTCAAAAGTAGAAATGCTTCCATTCCATGTGATTTTCTTCACTCTTCTCAAGCATCATAAGTTCTGTTCTCCAAAATCCCAGACTGCATGTTAGAATTAAAGATACAAAGTCTATCAATGAGCTCAGTCAGAGTACATTTGGGTTCTATTACAGCCTTCTGCTCACCCATCAAAGGCTTCTCAGTTTTTGCCCACCCCACTATGGCCAAATTCCTTAAGGACTTACACAATTAGTTTCCCCCTGTATGGAACTTGGCCCTCCAGTGGGACCTTAATTTGATTCTCAGTGCCCTAAGGAAACTTCTGTTTGAACCAATGGCTGTCTGGTTCTCTTCTCTCCCTCAAGACTTAATTGCTTATAGCTATCACTTCTGCTATAGATGGATGGGAGAGCTCGGTATGCCCATAGCAGACCTGATATACTGCCTTCTATAGAGATAAAGTTACATTGCATCCCCATCCTTGGTTCCTCCGTAAGGTCTCTTCAGAATACCGTATTAATCAAGAGACCCATCTTCCAGTGGTCTACTCAAAGCCTTGTGTCTCCAGAGAGGAAAACAGTCTATGCACACTAGTCAGAAGGGCTCTCAACCTCTGCTTTGACCTTCAGGACTAAGACCTTCAGGGCTTTTCCTAGGTTGTTTGCCCAGGGGCAATCTACTCAAAGACTGTCAAAGTGGTTTTCCAGTTGCATTTTAACCTGTTAAGAATCCTCTGGGATGTAGCCTCCTCAGACAGTGACAGCACACTCTACTAGTGCTCAGTCCAGATCTATATCTCTACTGAAAGACGTTCCCATAACAGAAATCTGTAGGACTGCAACTTTGATCTTCCATTCACACTTTTACATTGTGTCACTTTCCTGCTTGCAGGAATAATACTACCTTTGATGATGCAGTCCTCCAAACCATCATGGACTTGTCTCCTCAGCATCCACCTTGTTATTGAGTTACTGCTTGGAAGTGTCATAGGGACAAAACACCCATAGGGACAAAACATCCCAAAGAATTGAAGTTACTGTAACATACGTAATTTCTCCTTACTATTGCTGCATCCCTTCTAATGACTTAAGAGCTAATCTTTTCACATTCCAAAGTGGGGGGGAATCAGTTGCAGTCCCTTCCAAAAAACCGACTGAAAAGAGAGATGCTGTTGCTGATGTTTACCGAACACTAGTGATAGTTCTTTGCATCGATGCTACTGTGCTCTTTTTATGAGAGTTAAAAAAATACAAAAGATGTCTGGGACTGATTTGTTTCTCTCTCTCTCTCTCACTCACACACACACACACACACACACACACACACTGGTAGAAGGTCACTAAGCACTAGCATGAGAGTCATAAGAGAATTCATATACAAGTGGAGAGTGGAATTTTGTGTGTATTGCATACAATAAAGTACGCATTTGCAGAAAATGACATCCATGCATGAAGTTAAAGTAAGGTATGATATGTTTGAATGTGGCTAAATTAGTCAAAAGATTTACATGAATATATTACTCTAGCCTACTGGCAAGATTAGTGTCAGTGTGAGTTATCTATCATGTATGTACCTGCCATGCAAGTTAGGGGCTGGTTTAACATGCACACCTAACTATTCAGACAATTTTGTTTTGTTTGCTCTGAACCTGTCATTTATTTGTTCTGGTCTGCTGTTTTCTCCAGTGACTCATGTCCTATTCATCTTTAGGAAATATAGCTTGAAAAATAATGATATATAAAATGCATATCAGAGACAAAGATTAATCAAATTTTATGTGAGTGGGACATACACTAAATTGCTGATGATTGGTCTTTCCGTCATCAGCCTTTAAAATATTTCTACTAGCAGAGAGACTCCTGAGATATGAAATATTAATATTTGACTAGTGTTCTATAATTGGTACCATTTTTATTAAACTTGAATATTTCCATGACTGAACTTCTCTTTATTTAAATAGAGAAATTTTGGTCAGAAAATTATTTCAAATGCATGAAAATCTGAAATTGTTTTTGAGGGCCTTAAAATATAAGATGTCTGAAATCTGATCTGTAATTCAAATTTGTATAAAATGAGGGGGAGGAGGGAGGAGAAAGGTAAGCATCTCAAAGGAAGCATCCACGATTTTTTTCTATGTTGAGGGAAAAAAAATTTGTACAGCACTATCAAAATAGTTCATATGCATCAGATATTACTTCACATTACTGATTGTTTAAAATTCAGGTCCACAGTTATAGTGACAAAATACAACCTTCAGCTGTGTAAAAGATACTACTTCACCCACCTTGTCTCTCTAATATCCTGGGTCCAACACGGCTACAACAACACTGCAAACAACCTTCAGCTGTCTGAGTGGTAATATAAAATAGCACATAAAAATTGGCTAATGAGATCACCTAAGTACTGAGGCTTCTTCATGGGCTCATTTCACGTTGACATGATTATAAAACATAACTATTAATTTATTTTGCATGTTCTTGTTAATTATAATGGCATCCAGTAGTGCTGCTGTAGTTAAGGCTCTCTGAGGTTTTTTTCCTATTGTGGGGATTGTCTTACTCAGAAGGTGGAACTGAGTTTCA
Source organism: Chelonoidis abingdonii (assembly GCF_003597395.2). Taxonomy (NCBI): domain Eukaryota; kingdom Metazoa; phylum Chordata; order Testudines; family Testudinidae; genus Chelonoidis; species Chelonoidis abingdonii. The sequence continues at coordinate 51,951,647 of NC_133769.1, read as the reverse complement.
GTAAGGAAAGGGATATTTTCTTGTTTCCTTTTTTGTTTTAAATTTTTATAATTTAAAATTTGCTTTCTTTTTTAAACTATATTTTATAATATAGATTAATGCCTTGAAAATGTATCTTACAGCAGCAGATACTGTGCATGTTAAAAATAACGTGTTTCTATCACTTATTTAGTGCCTATGGCACATTACATGAGTATTGTACAATGTATTGGACTGTGTATTGGACAGTATAGTTGTAATAAAGTACAAATATGTATTGACATAATAGAAATTATGACTTAATCCAAAGGGCTACCTTGCATTATATTTTAAAAATTGTTGATTTAAGACATTTGGTAGAATGGGAGGTTCATATGTTAGAAGGCTTCTGAAAGAGATACACAGTTAATGACCCAGATCCTCAGCTGATGTAAATCAGCCGCACTTCACTGAAGCCAATGCATCTAGGTTGATTTACTCCAGCTAAGGATCTTGCCCTATATACCTGTATGTCTCCTTAACAATAGTCGGAGTTTCAAATCATCTTGTGTAGTAGGGCTTGAGCTATGTTAGAAAATGTTTTCAAACACATATTTATAACTAAACATAAGGAAACATGGTCTGCATCCACCCCTAAGACATTTGCAAACTTTGAGCCAGATTGTGAACTCTTTATTGCCATGAGTGAGTACTTACTTATGCAAATAGCCCCACTGATATCAATCAGATTACTTGTGCACATATCCACTCACCAGTGGGAGTGAGGACATGCAATTTGGCCCTTTATACAGCAGAAGAGCTCACCTTTGCTCACTGGACCGGAGAGTTCTTGAGGTAAAGAAGCAATTGCCCACTGCTGCCCTCTAGTGAACTCTCCCAAACAAAGGAATGTTTCAGTGACTACTACTGGAATTCATTCATGCGGGCACATGCTGAAATAATACCATAATGATTATGAGATAGAACACATACATCTAATAGTATTATTTTGTTTTATTATAGCAACACCTGGACACTCTAACTAGGCACAGATCATATAACAGAAACAAAGAATTCTACCCTGAAGAATTTACCACAGACCGACAAGAGCAGCACAGGCAACAATTCCTACAACACATAGACATCATATTTGTTCATTAAAGAGATGTTATATTGTTTCTAGATACTGGGATTTGGCTTTAATTTTGAATTATCTAATAGCTTCTCCAAAAACCCTAACAGTTAACATAATTGAGGTCCAAATCCTGCCACTCTTGCTTATGTTGAGTAGATCTTATTCTACCAGAAGTTCTTTATTTTTTTTAATGGGTCTACTCATGTAGCAATGTACTGCCCAATGTGAGTAAAGGTTTCAGAAGAGAGAAGCTATGTGAAACAAGCTGTTGAATCAGAGCTAAGTCTGTCTTTGCTATGTTGACAAACTTAACTATCGTCTGTATTTAACCAGAATTTAATTAGAATTCGGTTCTGATTTCTCTACCACCTCCAATTATTGATTTATGCAGATTATTTTTCGTTCCCATGACCCTCTATATGTTTCTTAAAATTATCCAACTTTTTGTGGTCAGAAGGGACAAGTGAAAGATGACTTGTACTCTGGGATAACTGACATTAATAGTTCTTACTCAAGTGAGTGGTTCTCAGTTCCATGGAGTTCAATAGAACTGCTTACTTGACTGGGGACAACTTACGTGAAGAAAGGTTGCCATATTAGGCCTCTGTAATTTATGCCAAAGTACTTTTAAAACATTGGGAAGTTTGTGTGAATTGCATTTGAAAGCTGCAGGGAGAATTCATATGGAAGTAGAGCCAAAATGAATTCCAACACCTCAAAGAATGGAACAAATAATATCCTTATAAGTACTGTCAACTTCTAATAAGTAAACAATCAGTTTAAGGGTATACCTGCCATCTACTAAGGAATAGAATGTGCTGGCTCAGTCGGAGGATACAACAGATTTGTTGCTTAACTGAAACTACTAGAATCATTCAGGTCCATGATTGTTATAGTTTTGAGTACGCACACATAAAGCTGATACCAAATGAGGCTTTGAAACAAAAGGCAGAAGCATTATGATCTTTACATCCTGATTTCAATATCTGGAAAAGCTGTAATGAAAAGTAATACAAATATTTTTAAATTAAGTTTTTGTTGTTTCTCAGATACAGTTTGAGGTCAGGTTTTGAAATGGATGTGGGACCTATTTGTTTCAAGGAGTGTGAAGATCTTTTTAAAAGATTTTTCAAATATTTTTATGATATCTGTTATAGTGATGGTACGGTCCTCAGGTCTTTGGATGAGCACTTCTTACAGATGTAACTATAACAAATGCAAACTTAGCTCCTTCATTTTTAGTTTTTTGTCCCCTGCCGCCGCCTCCCTTTTTTTAACTTGCCATAACTTATACTGGTAAGAGTCTTAGGAGCAAGCAGGCCAAAATTATGCTATATGTAGGCCAGATCCTCAGCTGATATAATGCAGCATAGCTCCATTGACTTCAGGGGTGTCACATCAGTTAAATCAGCTGAGGATTTGTGTGCTTTCCTTAGGGAATGATGTCTTCCTTCTTCACTTTACTCTGCTGTCCTCCTTCATCTGTTCCATTGCAGAGGCTCACAAGTATCTGCTCTGCCAGATCTTTCTCTCTACTCTTGGTGACAGGTTCTTTTATATCTTCCTGCTGTCATAAACAGATGGTTAAGGGTTAATGCCTCTTCTATCTGTAAAGGGTTAAAAAGTTCACCTAGCCTAGCTAACACCTGACCAGAGGAACCAATGGGGGGAACAAGATGTTTCAAAAGGAAGGAGGGAAGTTTTTCCTTTGTTTAGAGTTTCAGTTTCAACCAGGGTGAAAAAGATCAAGGAATCAGCCTCTTATCAGAGTAGTAAGTTTTAGAAAGGAATAAATAGGTTTATGTTTATTTCTTGTAACCTGTCTTATGCAATTAGAGGTAGAATCAAATTGGGTATTTTTTATGTAACTAAATTTGTGCCCAGGGGAACATCCTCTGTATTTTGAAATCTGTTGTCTGAGAGTAGCTGTCATGGTATCATCCCAAAATCTGGACTTAGCGTCAAATATGGGTACCAGCATGAATCCTCTAAGCTTATTACCAGCTTAGATCCTTGTAGTGGCTGCCACCCCAATCAGGACTTAGGTAGAGCGCTGATAAGCTCTGGTCTCCCCAAAACCTTTCCTGGGGACCCCAGACTCAGGATTCCTTGAGTCTCACAACAGGGGAAAACCATTTCCCTTTCCCCCTCCTTTCTTCCTCCCAGATTCTCCCCCCTGGGTACACTAGGAAGATCAGGGCAGATTCAAGCTCCGTGATCTGACACAAAGAATAATACGCAAGAGCAAGTTTTCCCTCCCCGTCTTCTTCCTTCCACAAATTCCCTGGTGAGTGCAGACGGAGTCTTACCCCAAGATAAACCAAGAACTCCTGGAGTCTTACCCAAGATAACCAAAGATCAATTTAGATTCTTAAAAAAGATGGAAACTTTAATAAAAGAAGGAAAACATAAAAATTGTCTCTGTAATCAAGATGAATATTACAGGGTCTC